>NW_015544139.1:267029-267894 GCF_001515605.1 Sinocyclocheilus anshuiensis | reverse complement strand
GCAATATAACAAAGAGTGAAAAATTGAAGGGGGTCTGAATACTTTCCGTACCCACTGTATATATACATGCTACTGGGTCGCCAGTAGCAAACAATGGAGCGCGATAAGTAATTACACCATTCAGAAGCATTTAATCTGCGTTATATTTTCTGTAAAAAAAAAGTGTTCATATCGGCAGCATATACAGGCTCATATCGGCTGATAATATCGGCTAAACGATATATCGGTCGGGCTCTAGTGGTGACAGCAGCAGCAAACCACCTGTCACTCAAGTGGCCACGCCCTTAATTATGCAGAACCTTTAAGGCTTAATATAATTTAAATTTCCGTGCGAAATTTAAAGTTATAAAAAAAATTTCACCCCCCTCACAGTTGTCATGAAGGGCAAAATTAGCTATATAGACCTTTTGGAGCCAGTATCTAGCGGCCAGTCGATGAACTGCAGTTTAAGTCACTTCCGTGTTGGTTTCAAGAGAGAGACCGGAAGGTTGCCGCTCGTTTTATTACACAGAAACTGTGCCAATATCACGGACCATAACTATGTCAGCAGTAAAGACTAAAGATACTGATAACAAGAAGCCATATTAGTATTGATTATAAATGAGAATTGTTAACGATATTACTAATAGGGATGTAATGATTCCCCACGAGCCGGTTGAAAATCGATACAAATATGTGACGATTCAAATAGGTTGAGATGTTAAACGAATCGTGATTAGGGTTGGGTATCGTTTGAATTTAATCAATTCTGATAACGATTCTGCTTATCGATTCCGATTCTTTTCGATTCCCAGTTTTGATTCCAATGTGATTAAATAATGATATCAAACATTTATCCTGTGTCTCTTTTTTGCAAACCATTTAT
>NW_015544139.1:266763-266921 GCF_001515605.1 Sinocyclocheilus anshuiensis | reverse complement strand
ACTGATCTTCTTTATGCACCAAGAGCTTGTAACACTCCAAAGAGAAAGGAAAAATTGAAATCATATGCATTATATGACCCCTTTAAGAGCTGTTTGTGTGTAAAATAGAACTGCATGAATCTGGATAAATTTTTTTTTTTTTTTTTTCTCCAATGGAA
>NW_015544139.1:266037-266653 GCF_001515605.1 Sinocyclocheilus anshuiensis | reverse complement strand
TTGTGGTTCTCTCTAGGGCTGGACCAGAATATTCGATTATTCGAATATTCGTTCGGTGGGTTGGCATTCGATTTTCAATTTTGACATTCGAATATTCTTTTTTTATTTTATTTTTTTTTCTCGAACACCTGGTATCCCCCGCGAAACGGTTCTCATTCGCCCTTGAATATGAATCGCCCATGAGTGAACGTCATGATTCAGTTCATCTGGAAGAGAAGACAAAAATGCCGAAGATCTCAGCTGCGTGGGAACACTTTAAATTGAGTGAGGACAAGACAAAGGCATTGTTGGTGTAAAAAAAACGAACTGCTTTTATCCGGCATGTTAATCAGTCATTTTACACATGATAAAAACGTGTACTTAATTTGCTTGGAAAGTACTTGTGAATACGGCAGTCATAAAAAAACGTACAGTAGCCCAGCCTAATAATAATTTGTCTATATTAAAAGTATTGCTCTTAACAGACCTGTGTTTTGTTTCACTAGTGCAGTGTCCATTCTCGGAGCATGTAAGCCCTGCGCGCCGCTTCTGACTCGCACTTTTCTGTAGTTTATTAAAAGTTTATTCATTCTGAACGTGTCGCGTGTCCATATTGCACCAAAATGCGACACTGCAC
>NW_015544139.1:265054-266026 GCF_001515605.1 Sinocyclocheilus anshuiensis | reverse complement strand
GTTGACTGGATGAACAGTTCTCGACATAATAAAAATGCAAACAGACAGACACGACAGAGATGTCGTGTCGCACCGCGCCGCAACAGCTAACGTCTGTCTACACTGGACGTGACAAAGCAACTGTGTCAGTACGTCATAAATAGAACGCAGCAGCAGTTTACTTTCGGGAATTTGTCAGCCGCGCCGGATCCAGTGTAGACAGCATAATAGGTTCTATGGTATTTTGGCGCGCCGCGCTGCTCGCGTCCAGTGTAGACACGGTGTTAGAGAGGTTGTATGATTCAAAGACAAATACATTTTAACAGCCCCTTTTCGCCACCTATTGGCATAAGAATGTAATCGACAAATCTTCATTTGAAGTGTCAAATTACTTTCAAAAGGCGATTTTAATTGCTACCGTACACAGAGTTTATATCTGAACTATAAACGTTTATATTATTTCACAGAAATAATGATACTGTGTGGTTGAAAAGACTGTGAAGCAGTTTCATTCATGACAGACAGCTGTTCTCTTTAGGTCAGTGGCAGTGCGAAGGCATATTTTAAATGTTCAAATCACACTGGTGTGATCGTACGCTGCACAGACAAACCATGTGATCATAACATTGATCACACACGTCAAAGGTTGAGGAATGAAACAGATGAATCATTGTAATTTAGGAATAGAATCACGTTGGTCAATATGGACGTGAGCGGTGGCTACGATCAAATCTCACGTCTGGTCTCTGCTCGTGTACGCAAGTTTTTGAGTCACCTGAACTTGCGCACAGCATAGTAAATACAGTGGAGAATTGTAGATTGACAGCATTTTGTTCATTTTTATATTCCTGACCGTCAAACGAAGCTCATTAATCGATCGTTAACCAGTAAGATTAGAATGTCTTTTTAAAAATTTTTTAAAATTTTATACAGGGCTATAGCTTTATATGCGCGAATAGCAGCGTAAACAATGAGGATTCAATCGTCGCACCA
>NW_015544139.1:262364-263796 GCF_001515605.1 Sinocyclocheilus anshuiensis | reverse complement strand
GTTAATAACTGAAACCTTATTGTAAAGTGTTACTAAAGTTTTATATATTGTTCTGTGTATGTGTGTTTCACAGTCTTAATGGTTTGGATTAACCCTTTAATTGCCGTATCCCTTAAAACCAGACTGCCAGACGGTTACTGTAAATGCATGTGCCCGCTGTGCACCATTCTACTGATGCCTCTGGGATGGCATTTGCACTGACGGCTTGGGCCCGCCATCGCTGCTTGCAGCTATATTTATTATTCTTCTTCTTCTCCAAAGTGAATCGCATTTTTGAGGGCCTAAACATGCTCGAAAACTCACGAAACTTTGCACACGCGTCAGAACTGGTGAAAATTGACATCTGATATGGGTTTCAGAAGTGGGTGTGGCAAAATGTAAAATTTCAACGGAGTGCGCCTCGAGCTACGTTTTACGTACATGTAAGAAAATCGGTACACTCGTGTAACACACCATTACCTACAAAAAAGTCTCTTGGTACAAAATCCAAAACCCAACAGGTCTCAGCTCGTGTAGGCTATGCAAGTTTTTGAGTTACCTGAACTTGTGCGCAGCATAGTAAATATGGTGGAGAATTCTAGAATGACAGCATTTTGTTCATTTTTATATTCCTGACCGTCAAACGAAGCTCATTAGTCATCGTTAACCATTAGAATGTAGAATGTCTTTTTTTTTGTTGTTGTTTTGTACAGGGCTTTAGCTTTATATGCGTGAATAAAACAAGACCCAAGACCATGAGGATTCAGTCGTCGCATCATGCACCTGCAGCGCTTCTGTGAAAGGAGAAAAACATAAATTAATCTATAAAAGGAATAAAATAAATAGGATCACACAAAATATATAATAGGCTATAATATAATTAACAGGTTAACAAAATGAGAAAAAAAACCCTGTGCAACAAGTATAGGCTACGCTCGTTTTTATTTGATTTAATCCATCTGATCGCACAGGCGCCTCACGCACACACAAACAACATTAGTTCTAGCGTTGCCTGCCATTTCAGCCATTGATCATCAAACTAAAATGCAGTCAACCAAACATAAAAGTAACACTGTTTATTTTAAAAGGTCCGCTGTAAAATCAGCGTGCAGCGCCGAAACAAACATTTTTGCGCATGTGAAGGATTTTACACGTATATTAGAACATGACTGAAGTATAATGTTTAGGCTACATAATGAATACTAGTTATGCAAACAAATGTTACAAATATGGCAAAAATTGATACATTTGGATTCTTGTGGTATGAGACAGGCTCGAGCCCAATGCCGTTTCAGTTTTGCTTGACATTTGTATGCTGTTGAATGCCACTATAGCCTAATTTGTGTTTTATTTTAGTTTAAAATATAATTTTATAACTACTTATTTTTCATTCTTGTTCTGTTCTGAATACCGTTAAATTTTAAATATTTGTTGTAGAGTGAGGGGAACTAAA
>NW_015544139.1:256328-262002 GCF_001515605.1 Sinocyclocheilus anshuiensis | reverse complement strand
AATCTCAAATAACACTGGCTGTGTTATTTTACATTTGATTACTTTAATTTCTGTAGTATTTTTTTACCTGAATAAAAAAAAAGAAAAAAAAAAAATCTGAATCGGCCAAGAAAATGGAAATCGGTGCATCTCTAGTTTTTTTAGGTAGGTCTAACAGTTTTTAGGTACAGAAATTCACTGATCCAGTACGTTCAGCCGGCTATGTCTGCTATAGGATACTTACCAAAACGGGCATTTTGACATATTTTTTTGTGTGAATTTGTCCATTTAAACACAATACTTCAGAGAGAGCTTAATATTTGCATTCTGAGGTGCGGGTTTGTGTGCTTGGGATGAGATCCAGAAATCTCACTGCGCGCGGTCCTCACAGATGAAGAAAAAAAAAAGCGCATAGGAATCGATAGGTGGAATAGAAATTTTAATTTGACAACAAGTAGACGATTCCTGACCTTAAGTATCCGATTCTGGAATTGGAATCGATTTTCGATTCCCAACCCTAATCGTGATACATTTGGGGGTGGGAGTTTATATGAATGTATCTCTGAGGGGAACTGACTGTCTTCAGAAAAGTTTAGATATTTTCTTTTCATCTCATCTCTGTATAATTCATATTAAAGTAGCATTCATAAGCGCTGCGCTGCTTTGTTTACAGTAGTAACAAAGGAAACGCTGTATCACTGCTGTTCCATAAGCGCCACCTGCTTTCAGAGAGTGAATCTGCGTCTCATTCAGAGCTTTTGCACTTTGTTTCCTGCAGATGTTTTATGTAGTATAGTTTCATAAAACTAAAGTCAGAGCATTCTGTTGTTGTTTTAAAATTTCAAATTTAGGGATGTAACGATTAGTGATCGACCGATATTGATTTTTTTTATAACCGATACCAATTATTTGCATGTTTTTGTGCCCGATAACCGATATGCAGAACAGATAATTATTTACGGTTATAAAGTAAAATGACTGAGTGAAGTAAGAACATACTTCACTTTGGTTTTTCCTCTTTTCAGTCACCTTTTTTTTTAAATTTTTTTTTTAAGAGTTGAAAATTAGCAGTCTTTTATGTTAAAATTAATCTTCATACTACAACAATAAAAAAACATTTTATTTATAAAAAGCATCAACAGCAACAACACTTATGTTAACAATAAGAAAAATAAATGTCTAATGTTTTCAAATGGAGAAAATAAATAAAGGACAGGAGTCATATCAACTTCATTTTAAACTACAGTTTTAGTAGGTTTATAAGCTGTTTAATAGCTACAGAGTCAAGAATAATTCACTGGATAATGTTAATTCACTGAATAATATTCTCTGGAATATTGGAATAGAACAAACAAAACATCGTATTTTATTGCATTTCTCAACTGGAATGTTATATCAGAATTATTAATGTTTTCGTCCTTCTAGATTATGAAATGCCTGACAGCGCGGTTTATCTATGCAGTTACACAGAACTATACTCAAACTGCGATCGCTCGCGGAGATAATAAATAATTAATTTCCATAGAGTTGTATCTATTTAGATGTTTATTAACGAAATAATGGTTATATAGTAAATGTTAATACAATTTAGGGTGTTTTAAACAAGTGAATCTTGTTAAAAGTTACATGCGGTGGCCGTGCTGGAGCATTTCCTGAGCATCAACCCGGTGAGTGAACAACAATATAAATGTGGCTTCACGAGACTAATGATGAGCAAATATACAACAGAGAGAGAATTAAATTCAGCGCTTTTATTTCCAGCATGCGCTCATTCATGGCTGTATTTTGTATTTAACTCATGCAAACGTCTTTATTGGGACAGGACTTGATGGATTATTTTACATGACTCCGTGAGTTGGTCTCTATTTCTTAGAGCCAAGCTGCATAAACTACATATCAGGCATTTATGTAATGCATCTAATTAACATCTAGTTATGTTAAATACAGTTTACTAACTACAGCAAATCAAGTACCTGCACCATGCCGTTGTAGGCATGGGCCGGTATGAGATTCTGACGGTATGATAACCTTAAGCAAAAAATATCACGGTTTCACGGTATCACAGTATTGCGATTACAGCTCTAAAATGTGTTATTTAAAAAAAAAAAAAACTTTTTTCCACTGAACACAATATATTTTATTTTTAAGAAACCTATAGAACATTTTTGAACAGTAAACATGTCAGGTTAAATAATTAAAATAAATAATTGAATTCTTAATGAAATTAAAATAAAATAAAAGCAGTCACTTAAGTGAGCCTAAACCTGCAGCTCAACAATAATCTGAAGATAAATAAATAATTTTCTGTAAAAATAAAAACCTTTTTTTTTAAATAAATAAAAAATTCAGTCATTAAACCTGCAGCTCGACAAGGTTTTTGGAGACATGCTCACTTTCTGTACATTTATCTTTCAGTCCAAGTTGTGATGCAGGAATGTGAGCATGTTCACCTTTCCTGGATTAAGTCTGGAGCAGTGAGGTATGAGGATGTGTCCACTAGAACTGAACACCCTCTCTGAGGGCACACTGGTGGCTGGGATGCAGAGAAATTTCTTGCTACCCTGCCAAGGAGAGGTAACTCTAGAGCGGTGAGGTACGAGGATGTGTCCACTAGAACTGAACACCTTCTCTGAGGGCACACTGGTGGCTGGGATGCAGAGAAATTTTCTTGCTACCTTGCCAAGGAGAGGTAACTCTTGAACATGAGCCTTCCACCATGCCAGTGGGTCAGCATCAGAGGATATGGGAGGCTGAGTCAAATACAATTTAACCTCCATTGTCACTCTTTCTTTTAAGGGGACATCTTCTCTTTCTTTGACCATTTGTTGTTTTGCTGATGTAATTTCTTTGGGTAAGCAAGGTTCTTCTTTGTACCAGCAGAAGGGACAGTGGTGGTGGAATTGCGGCTTCCTTGCTCTTGATCAGCTGTGGAGGCAGGTAATTCTTGAGGTGGCAGTGATGTAATTTCTTCCAGTTTCACAGCTTCCTCTTCAGTGAACCTGATGGTGTCATCCTTGTTTTGAGAAAAGTTGCCCTTGAAACGGGGATCAACGAAGCAAGCAATGTCAATCACCTTACTGACTTTCTCAGAGGAGTAACGGTGTTGCAGATCATCCATCATTACCTTTTTCATTTGTTTTGTTAGGGCATCATCTTCCTCTTTTTCATTCAGTATGCCAGTGTTGTGCTCCATTACAGGCTTCAAACATGACAGGGTGGTCTTTGTTTCAGAACCCAGGAGATCTGTGAAGTCATTTAGAGGCCCCAGAAGTCGGCAGACCGTCTCCAAAGTGTAAACGTCACTGTCTTTTGGCATTAGATGCCATGAACTTCTATCTGCTGCGAGCACTGCACAACAAGCCTGCTGCTGTTCCAGAAATCTCTCAATCATTTTGAAAGTGGACCCCCATCTTGTCACTACATCATGAATGAGTGATTTTTCAGGAATGTTCAGGATTGCATGATTCTTCTTCAATTCTCTCTTTTTTTTCCATCTGCGAGAGAATCCCTGTACAAGATGTCTGCATGCTCGTACAGCTGAGTCAACTCTTTGAATTTTGAGCACTTTGGCTATAGCTAGATTTAGGTTATGGCCAAAACAGCCAAGCCAAACACAGGGTAACCCTTGAAATGCTTTTTTCATGTTGGTTGCATTGTCTGTTGTGATGCTAGACAAATGGTCCTTTGTGATGCTCCACTCCTGTAGCATGTTTTCAAAGAATTCCAAGATGTTGTCAGCTGTGTGGTCCTCTAGAAAAAAAACAGCTTCGAGGCAGAAGGACTTCAATTCCCAATCTGGAGAGAGGAAATGCACTGCGAAGCTGATGTATGGTTCTCCACTACCACCACTGCTGGTCCAAACATCAGTAGTTGCAGAAAACCACACCCCTTCAGACACTTTGTTTCTGCACCTGAGCCCTGACTTCTGTGTACATCTTGGGGATTTCATTCTTCGAAAAGAATTTTCTTGACGGCAAAAACCCTGGTTTCTCCACAACTTGAAAAGGCATTATGTCTTTGGCAATAAAGTAAGCCACTGCACCGCTCAGGTCTTTAGCATGCTTAGATGTGGGTGCATAGGCGATTTGTTTATCAAATGTTTGCTGAATTGTGGGCTGACCTGCAGCTTTTGATGTGGATGGCCCTTTGCTGCTGGAGCTACTGCTGCCCTAAAAAGAAGAAAAATAAAGAGTGACATGTTAATTTTAACCTAAATCTGTAATTACATTTATTTAATTTAATTTTAACTTTTAATTACTGTACTCTTGCAAAAATGTGTGTGTTTTGGTTATATACTGAATTAAAGATAAGTCAAACAATGAATTGCATTATTTAATTGATTTATTTTATGTAAAAACATATACTACTGCTAAGAATATCATCAAAATAATGCTCTAAAAACGATTATTGTTATTTCAGTGTTGATGCACATATACACAAGGAGAGAGCACGCGAGTGTGTTATACACACATACACACACACAGTCTCTCTCCATACACAACTCAAACAGTGGCAAAGACACCTGAGAGCCAGCAGTTTTTTTATTTATTTTTTTTTTTTTTTTAATGTCGTGATTTTGAACAGATGTACACAATGGCGGAAGACTTAAAAGTATAGACATGATTCCAATTTAATTATTGTACTAAATCGCAGAAACGTAGTACTGTAGTCTGCTCTTTCCCGCTCTGTGAAGTAACGTAAGGGAGGAAACTAGATGATGTTAGCTAGTTAATTAGCCATGTTATCTGCCTCGGTAGCAAGACAAATAGTATTTATTTCAACAGTGCTAAACACGTTAACTCTTAGACGGTTGCAAATGTTTATTTCAAAACAGCGTTACCTTGAATTTAGCGACGAGTGATGGGTGGTGCTCCCGTAGATGGGATATCATATTTGACGTATTGCCTCCTCTAGCAGCCACTCTTTTTAAACATGTCTTACAAGTTGGATGTCCTTCCTCCTCCAAGCCATAGCCATCTGAATGTTTCCCGAAAAATTCCCATACAGCAGACTTCGTCTTTTTCAACGGGGGGAAAATGTTCCAGGGATTCACCTCCTTCGGCCATCCTACACACAGGAGACTCCGCTCGCACCAACTGGAGGGGGAGGGATCGTGTGACTCGTTACGCTCTTCGCTGCACACAACTGAGGGAGTCCTGCACTTTCCGTCTTTGACGACACGTAAAAAAACTGTGCATACCGCAGGAACGGTATAACTGAAAATTTTTGTGGTTTTGAAACCGTGATTTTTCCAAACCACGGTATACCTTGAAACCAGTAATCGGCCCATGTCTACGCCATTGTTGTTGTCTCGTCTCCCCTCAATGTGCTGCAATGGCGATCCTGCGTGCATCCGATATTACAAAACCGATATCCGATTTTGGTAAAATGCTTAAATATCGGGAAAATATCGCTAAATCGATATATCGGTCGATCTCTAGTAACGATTACTGGTTTGACGATAAATCGTGATAAAATACCCCATGGTTAGTATTACCGTTTCATATTTTAATTATCACTAAAATATCTAAGACTTTTTCTATGTACACAAAAGGCCTATTTCTCTCAAATATTGTTCACAAATCTGTCTAAATCTGTGTTAGTGAGCACTTCTCATTTGCCGAGATAATCCATCCACCTCACAGGTGTGGCATATCAAGATGCTGATTAGACAGCATGATTATTGCACAGGTGT
>NW_015544139.1:252420-252623 GCF_001515605.1 Sinocyclocheilus anshuiensis | reverse complement strand
GTTTTCGGACCCCCCAATACAGTAAAACTGCACATTTTAGAGTGGCCTTTTATTGTGGCCAGCCTAAGGCACACCTGTGCAATAATCATGCTGTCTATCTTGATTCTTGATATGACACACCTGTGAAGTGGATGGATTATCTCGGCAAAGAAGTGCTCACTAACTAGACAGATTACAGATTTGTGAACAATATTTGAAAGTAA
>NW_015544139.1:229459-252339 GCF_001515605.1 Sinocyclocheilus anshuiensis | reverse complement strand
TAGTATTATTTATGGAGCAGATAAATACATATAATCATTTATTAATCAATTATCATTCTGACTTGACCCTTTTCTTTATTTAAAAGCTGAAATGTGAGGTTTACCATTTATGAAACTTTTTCAAAGCTTTATTTGAACATTTACATTAGATATTTGAACATGCTATTAGATAAACTGTTGTCAGTCATGTTGTCATTTAAAATCCGGACATCATTGGCAATATTATTGTTTTAGTTATGCAAACAAAAACTCATTTGTTGTTTGTTGATTTTAAATGTAAAACTTGGTGAAATGATTTGTGTGTCAGTACTTTTTGAACATTTCCAGCACATTTTAACAATACCGTGATAATACTGATAACCGTGATCATTTTGGTCACTATAATCGTGATAAGAAATTTTCATACCGTTACATCCCTATTCAAATTATACAATCTAATTTAGATTTAAAAAACTGCTGCTGTATTCAGCATCTTTGTTTGGATTGTGATTCAAATGCAGTGGTTGCCTCTAATTTTGAATGGAAAGAGCACGGGTAGCCTTTGTTTATATGAAGAGTTTTTTTTTTTTTTGTCTTATTTATTTGATTAGATTTGGGGTTTGTTTTAAAATTTAAAATGTAGTTTTATTTGACATATTTCTTTTTCACAAAGAAATGTGCAGCATTTTGTCCAAGCAATAATAAATGGACACCTTTTCATTAAAAATGTCTTAAATCTAATTTTGTTTAGAAAAAATCATGAGAAAATCGAATCGTGAAATCAGTATCGTGAATCGAATCTTGAGTTGAGTGAATCGTTACATCCCTAATTACTAATGTCCACACAGCTGACAGATTTACCTGTTGTAGTATGTTCTAGTTGTGCACGAAACAGAGACTGCTTTTTGTACTTTGCACGTCTCTGTCATTTTCAGTCTCTTTAATGCTGTCTCAACTGGAGCTGCTTTTAGCTGCTGTTCGGCAGAGATGAGGACTGTTTTTCCTCTAAAAATTTGATGCGCATTGTTTCAGTTTATTATGTCAAAATAACAAAAGATGTGATCACAAATCAAGCAGGAAAAAAGGCATTACATGCAAATTTTTTAATCATAACATGTAAATTTATATAGTCGCCGCTGGCGATCTCAGCAAAATATCACTCTCAAATTAATATATTGGGTCACAAATGAGACCGTTTTAGGTGCACTCTGGAGCCCTGAGGGATATAAGGGATAGTTCACCTGAAAATTAAAAATTATGTCATCATTTACACATTTTCATGTTCTTCCAAACCTGTTCAACTTTCATTCTTCTGTGGAACACAAAATAAGATGTTCTGAAGAATGTTAGTAACCACTAACACATGTTTTTGTGACGTGACTTCCATGGTATGGAAGAAAAAAAACGGATACATTTCTCAAAATATCTTCTCTTATGTTCCACAAAAGAAGTCTCAAGAACTTTAATTTTTGGGTAAACTATCCCTTTTTATTAAAAGCTTAAAAGCAAAATCTGCAATTTTCACACAAAATTATGAATGAATGAGACATGCACTTACTCTGGTATTGGTGATGGCAATGTAGCTGCAGTTAATTGCATACCTGAATGGCACTTAGACTGACGGACTACCTCGGTACCTTCAGTAGTTGGTTACTGAGAAGGCTGCTTCTGTTAAAAGTCACCTCATTACATATTTATAGCCTAATGAAAGAGAAGATTCATATAATTTGCAGTAGGGATGGGCGATATGGGCTTAAAAATTTATCACGATAATTTCTGATATTTATTGCGATATCGATGACGATAATTTAGGAAATCCTGTTTCTTTAGAGAAAAGTATTATCTTTCCTATTTTTACCCAAAATAGGGTGTTGTGAGCATTACTGAGTACACACGTAATGTAATGACTGTTTAGTTCATATTGGAAGCCGAGGGCGCCCTTGCGCAGAAACGCCACATATGCATAGTAGAAGTAATGCTCCAGGAAGAAGTATCCAGTGATCGCTGTAGCTGAATAAAAGGCAGATAGAGAAATTTTAACTGAGGAAACCTGAAGACAATAAACATGCGATTGCACAAAATATATGGTATCTGTGTTCTTCAAGCAATCTTGGGTATTTTTTATAAGGATAGAGTATATTTATAATGCAATGCTAATCGACATAGCCTTTATCACTGTATTTAATGCTGTAAAATAGTATGATTTCTGCCTTATTCTGTGATACGAAACCACGTCTGATTACAAAAATAAGGTATTTCAAACACTCGACTGTTATGAAGTTAATATGGAGAAAAAGCATGTCAATAAATTAAAATATCTTTGTTTAACAACAGGTTTGTAAATGACTCGTACACATGTAAAACTGTGTCGCACACGTGCTACAGTAGTACATTTACTCAAGGCTCAGACCGATTTTTGCTGCACTGTACAGTCCTATCCAAACCTGTTCCAGATTGTAGAAGGAGCTGCTCAATTTCACGTCCGCCTTCCTTCACGTCACTCCACACAGTCGCACACAGAAATATGTCAACAACTAGACTTTATCGTTATTATCGCGGGAAGACAAATTTTTATCGTGTGGAGAATTTGTCGCCCATCCCTAATTTGCAGTTTATAGAGGAAATAACTTAAAATAACATGCATGCTTCTTGCAACTCTAAAGCAACCACACAGCCATTAACCCTAGAAACAGGGAAAAAATGTAGTTGGGTTTTATATGAATGTCAACTTTCCCTGCACTACATGTGTTGCAAATGATCAGTGCAATGATGCCTTATCTGAATGTATGAATAGCCTGCTGGAAATCCAGTTTTAAACACCACTTCAGCAATGGTGCTTTAATGTGAAGTTCCTGGGACTTTGTCTTGACAGTAGTCATATATCACTGGAAGGAAGGGCTGGTCTTTGTTTCTGGTGGCATAGTTATATGTGTCATGCACACTCGAGGGAATACTGTATAGTGTGTTTAACACTGCAGTGGCTCGGTATCTCTACAGGGGTGAGAGTAGCAGCTGCCTTCACACCTGCTGCTAAGATTAAACACTCGCTCACACCTCTCCATGTTTACCCCATGATCCTCAATATCAAACCATCTCATGCATTTATGTGCAGTGTTCAAGCAACCGTCAATCACATATAAATAAAAAAACGAGTCTGGCTTTTATTGATAATGCATGAATGCAAGAACCAGACCTTTGTGCTCACTTCTCAGTAACACGGCGGTGATAATCAACACCCTCAGGCCATCCCCGTGATATGGAACAGCTTTACTGGGGGGGTGGTGTTCTCCTGGGACAGTTTTATGTGTTGCACAGCATGGTCGACTGGCAAATGGGAGTCTAACCCTGGAGAGATCTACTCACAACAAAAGCAAAGATTGTGGGGAGCACTTGTGATAAAGATGCTCTCATCAACTTTTTCTGTTGTTCAGTTCATAAAGTCTAGTGATGGTGGGAAAAATGCAAAAAACAAACAAACATATTGTAAAGATCTCCCAGATGAACCAACCAACCAAAGCAAGCAAGCAACCAGACACCAATTCCCAGGCTGCTGTTAGAGTAAAGACTAGGCAACACGATTGCTATTTAAATATACAGATAATGGAATTAGTTTGTGGTACTTATGTGTCCCTTTTTTAAATTGTTTTGGTGGTTCCATTGGCAAGCACAATCCAGGTATGGCCTATAGACTAATGTAGCTCAGCTTTGTCTCGGTGTGAGTATTTTTGGATTGCTGGTGATTCCTGAGGGACCTTTTGGAAGGAACACTTCGCTCGAGGTGCATTTTTAAGACTGTATCATGAAGTGTGAGGTAACTGCTGTCAACACATATGACAGTTTCAGATTTGATGTTTGTATATGTTTAGGCCACCAGAAACATGATCAACCTGTTGTTTTGTTTTAAAAAATATTTTTTGATAGAAAGCACGAGCAAATCATAGTCAGACGGACATGGCCTGTTGGCCATAAAGGGGACTGGTTGCTTTGAAAGACTAAACACTCCATATGTCAGTCCTTACCCGTCCTGAACCCCTTCCCCCACACACACACACACACACACACACACACACACACACACACTGTGATGCCGCTTCTCCACTGCCTGGTGCAAACTCTTCCAGACGTCTAGCTCCAACTACCTACTGCTTAGCAACAGCCAATCAGAAGAGCTGAGCTGGTAAACTTGTTGGCCAATTAGACGATTGGAAGGAAAAAGTGCTCAGAATTTGAGTTGGGAGAGAGAGAGAGAGAACAGGAGGGAAGGAAAGGGTAGAGTTTGTGTGCTAGTTGTTGTGAGCTTTTTTTGTCTGACTCGATGGTTAGATAACTAGCGAGAGACTGTCAGAATCGTTTTATATGATCTCATGGTCTCGAGTGAAGTTCATCACTTTGCGATAAGACTTCATCGTCTTGTAATCTGAACCAAACTTGGCATGTTTCGATGCAAAATTTTCCACTTCAGCTGACATGGATGAGCACTTTTGAAATATCTCACAGGCTGCTCAAACCATTAAAACAAGACTAGTTTTATGAACGGCAAGTCAATTCGATGTTGTTACTCGTGGCGAGACTCACTCGCCTGACTTTGCGAGATTGATTTTTGCTCTGTTTATGGTTTGATTTTTTTAAGCTGTTTCTTCATTCATTGCAGAGGACACACCTTACTGCACTGCAGCAATGGGTGGGAAGATGGGAGAGGTGTGGCAGAGGGAGAGATTGGGGAGACGAGGAGGGAGAAAGTAAAGGGGGGACATCGAGACCCAAAACCGAAGGCGCTAGGACCCTGTAGTCAGGACCTAGGCTTTTCTGTAGTTTGGTTCCTCACTGCTTAGCAACAACAAATCAGCCACCTAGATGAAGGCCAGGACTCGTCCAATAGGAAGAGAGCAGCACCATGTGACAGAGTTTTGATTTCTCCGCACCGCGCATGTTAGAGAGAGAGAAACAGGAGGAAGATGATCAGAGTTAAAGAGGAGTGAAATGACAGTGACTTGTGCATGATGGAATTAGTTTGTGTGACACGTGCCTTACGTGTTGTTGTTTTTTTTTTTGCTTTGTTTTCAAGTTTGTGGTGGTGGTGTTGGTATTTTTTTCAAACTGAGTGTCAGAACTTATTGAAAAATCATACAGGTGTGCTTCACTGTTTAGTTTAGTTTTATCATCAAAATCAGCTAGAAATGCTTTTCTGTGAAATTGCAGTAGAAGTTTCTGCACAATGGACCAAATTTAGCAAGGTCAATTGAGATGGCAGAAACGCGTATAGTTCTGCATGGTGATAGCAGCTTGGGCGTGTCAGAACGTGACATGGAGTCAGAGGACAGATTAAGCATTCAAACACACACGGACACACTGAGTAAATGCTTTAATCAATACATGGAGAATAAACTCTGCATGATGAAGGAGACCACCATAAATACAATGTTAGAATAAATTATATAGAACTTTTTTTTTAATGGTTGCATTAGTCTGAAAGTCATAGTTCACCCCCAATTTTGAATTTTGCCATCATTTACTCACCCTCACATTATTACAAACCTTTTTTTTCCCCCTTTGTGCAAAATAAAATATTTTGAGAAATGTCTTTGTGTTTGTACATAAAATGTCAATTGTAACCAAAATAGTTTGAGTCTCATCATTTCTCTAAAATATAATCTTTTGTGCTCTGCAGAAGAAAGAAATGCATACATGTTCAGAAAGATGTCGAGTAAATCTTTTGAGTCAGCTTTTGGTTATATATTTTGTTTTTTTTTTTATTTTTTTTTTTCAGATCATCTTTCTCTCCTAAATTAGCACACGCATTGTCATGCAGTTAGTCACAGTTTTGTGGTCCACCACACATTCAACAAGTAATGCACAGACTGCACTTTTTCCTTGTGGTGTGTGCATCTGAAGGATTGAATGTTATGGTGAGTGTTTCTTCTTTCTGTAGTGAGATATACAGTTATGGACATCGTGTTTGTGTACTGCGGATGTTGCCTGGGAAAGATGGTACCTTGAAATGCATTGCCGAGTGCTTTGTGTAACGCTCAATACTGAGCTCTGCATGCTACTGCAGTGCTATATTTTATTGTGTGCTCGCTTAAGCAGAAAATCCCTTTCACTTTGGAGACTCGGTGGATTCTATAGTCTTTGAAGAGATGCCCCTTCTAAATGGTGTTTTGGAGACTTTTAGGGTGCTTTCACACTTGGTTCGATTGCTTGGTCCGAACCCGAGTTCGATTGCTCCCCCCTCCCCCTCCCCCCGTTGGACTGTTCACATTATATTATTTGGGTCCGAACCGCGGTTCGTTTGCGTCATCAAACCAGCAGCTGTTTACCCTGTTGCTTAGTAACAATGGCGCACGAGTAGACGGCAAAATGATCGAACCCGGGTGCGCACCAAAAGTGCTAGTGTGAAAGCACCCTTATTCAGAAGAATCTAAACTTATACAGGTAAAAAGCATGTGCAATATTTGGAATTGGACTTGGTTTTAACTAGAGATACACCGATTGCAATTTTCTTGGCCGATTCCGCTTTTTTGTTAGTGTGATCTGCCGATACCGATTTTTGCTGATTCCGATTTTCTTTCTAAGAACAAAAATCTACTTTTCTTTAACGCAAAGTTTTATTTTCATAAAAAAAACAAGTAAAAAGTCATTAATAAAATAAGAACAAATACAAAAATGGCAAACAACAGCACAAATAAATGCAATAGAATAAAGAGAGCTATGAAATTAAGTTTTTCAGGTTAAGTAAGTTTTTATTCAGTTAAGAAATACTACAGAACTTAAAAATAAAAAGACAAAAAAACTTAAATGAAAATGAGCCGTTTTAGCACAGTTAGCCACTCATTTTGGTATTTGTGGCTCACAAGCTGTTTGAGACTGAGTGCAGCTTGTGCGCTCCAGTAATATAGATCAGTGGTGGTGCGCGCGCTTTTAGTGTAAGCACGCGTTATTGCCTGTGCCGCTGGTAACAAAACGGATCGGCTCGGAATCGAAAAGAAGTGAGACTGATTGGCCGGTCACCGATTCGGGCCGACCATGAGGAAAATCGGCCGATTCTGATCCCTGGCTGATCGATCGGTGCATCTCTAGTTTTAACTCCTCTAGGTCTCTTTTACTTTTCAGTTAATTCTTATGAGAAGTTTTTAATAATGTGAGGCCAGATTTAATTTTAGATTTTTTTTTAAAGATACGCTAAAATTAATTAATTCGTTCATTCATTCGTTCAACCATTCATTCAACCATTCATTCATTTAAACATTCATTCATTTAAACATTCATTCATACAACCATTCATTCAACCATTCATTTATTCATTTAAACATTCATTCATTCATTCATTTAAACATTCATTCATTCATTAATTTAAACATTCATTCATTCATTCGTTCATTTAAACATTCATTCATTCATTCATTTAAACATTCATTCATTCAACCATTCATTCATTCATTTAATCATTCATTCATGTAACCATTCAACCAACCATTCACTCATTCATTCAACCCTCTACGCACACCTTGGAAATATAATTGCCAGTAAATTTATTAATTTACTTGCCAGACTGATATACTATACTATTCTACACACTTGCCAGATTGATATACTATACTATTCCACACACACACACACATACATACATATATATAGACTTATCGTGCAATATATGTACATGACCTCAATAATTTTTGGTGATTAAATATATCGGCCATTATATTTACTTAAAAATTAATGTCACCATGTTTTGTACATTCCACTTGCGCCTGTGTCTTTTGCAGCTTCTTATACATAACGTGGTGTAGTCATGAGGTGCTAGTTCAAATTTAAAAAATGCTTCTACACAAAAAGTTTAATCTGCAGATATGGTCTCGTTTAGGGATCTGTGCCTTTGTGCATACGGACATCTGACTGCTAAGTAGTGATTGTGTTTTTCAGCAATAGTGTGCGCCCTTAATTGCTGTGTGAGGTTTCTGCATGTTGTCCATGTTGAACAATTGTGTCTGCACAAAGTACTACTTTGTTAACCTGTCATGAATTCTGCGGCTTCTCCGCAGCGGTGTGCCTCTGTTTTCACAACTTGGCCACGTGCTCCCTATGCCCCTATTGTGCATGTGTGTGTTTTGCAGTGGTACTTGCTAACTCACACTTGGCTGATAAAAGCTGCTCGCTGTGGCATGGTTACAGTGGGCTTTTTATGTCCATTGGCTGGTGTTTTTTTAAAGGAGTGGTTTCTGATTGAAAGTGCAGAAACGTATCTAATCCCTGATTGGCTGAGGGAGGAGGAAAACCTCCTGTGATTGGACCAAACCCCTCAGATACCCTAGTTGTTTTTTTTCCCTTCCATGCAGTGTTTACATCAGGTCTGAGTTGAGAATCTCTTGACTTTCTCTGAGAGAGAGAGAGAGAGAGAGAGAGAGAGAGAGAGACGAGAGAGAGAGAGAGAGAGACGAGAGCGTAAGTGAGAGCGAGAGGGGGGATCACAGGTGTGTGGACGCGCACTTAAGGATCTGTTTGTGTGAGAGAGAGAGAGAGCGAGAGAGCGAGAGAGAGCGAGAGCGAGAGCGAGAGCGAGAGCGAGAGCGAGAGCGAGAGAGCGAGAGCGAGCGAGAGAGCGAGAGAGAGCGAGAGAGAGCGAGCGAGAGAGAGAGAGAGAGAGAGAGAGAGAGAGAGAGAGAGACGAGAGAGAGAGAGAGAGAGACGAGAGCGTAAGTGAGAGCGAGAGGGGGGATCACAGGTGTGTGGACGCGCACTTAAGGATCTGTTTGTGTGTAAAGTGCTAAGTGTGTTAAACAGCATGACAAGAATAATGTTGAGAGAGGCAAAAGGGTGCGCGTCATTTGTGAGTGTTCAGGCACAGTTTTAAACGACTGTAAGATAAAGTGAAGCTCCTTTCACAGTTTACATTCAGACATTTGTGTTCTTCATAATATTTTCTCATTATATATATTTTTAATTTCCTTGAAAATAGTGGTGTATATATTGACATTTACTATAACGTTAACATTATATGTGCTTTTGTATTCAACACTATTACTTTGCCCTGCTGATGGTCATAAATATGCCAGATAAGTGGAAAAAGTCACGTGACTGAGACAAATACTACAGTAACCATGTAGAAAGTGAGGATAGGCAAGTGCAGTAAAATGCAATAAAATAAAAGTGCAATAAAATGAGACAAAAGTCATTAAAAGTGAACGGATATTAAAATTAATAGGAAAGTAAAAAAACACAATGTTGGAGTACAAGAGTATGAGTTCAGTTTCAGTGTGCTCCTAGAATATTACATTATCACAAAATTATTGAAATTCATTTTGTGCGCATTGACATTAATTACATCACATGGCACTTTTTATGCAGTTTATGTTGTAATATAGTCTACACAATTGAAGTGATGTCAGACAAACTGTTGACTTTTTTTCAATTTAGTTTTACAATTTTTCTCAAGTGTTTTTTCTTCTATTTTAAGTCCCTTGTTCTCCTTTTTATTTTTCCTGAGGTTAAACAGCCTGTGGAATACACTTACACTTTGATCTCATCCAGAAAATGTGATTTGATATTCTTCCTTTATTCTCTCTCTCTCTCTCTCTCTCTCTCTCTCTCTCTCTCTCTCTCTCTCGCTCTCTCTCTCTTTAAAATTAAAATTCACTCATTCGCTTAGGTTTTTTCTTTTCTTTTTTTCTTTCCCTCAATCACTCTTTTGGCTGGGTGGGACCAGTGTAGTGTCCTCATTCATTCTCAGAATGCCCACTGCTTAGCAACAACCAATCAGCCCTCATATTTTTGGAGGGGCCTTCCAGCCAATCAGGAGTGCTGTGCTATAGGATTTTCTGCTCTTCAATCCAATTGGAGAATGAGAACAAATGGTGTTGGCCCAGAGCATTGAGATGAGCAGAACTGAAGTCCCTTAAATTCTGACCTCATCAGTGTTGATGTCTGAAGGGATGTGTTAACTCTCATAGACTTGATCAAAGCGACTCCTTCGCTCTTAGTCCTGCTCTCTACCCTGCAGGTGCGTTTCCTCCTGTCTATTAAAAAGTTCCCTGGCACCTTAGCCATGAAGTGTCCTGTGTAGACTTCAGTTCTTGTTAGCTTTTATTGCATACTACAAAAGAACAAAAAGTTTGTGATAGTTTGGCATGCACACAGAGTTTAAGAGTTTAAAGAGGTCATATGATGCTGCTAAAAAGAACATTATGTTGTGTATTTGGTGTAATGCAATTTGTTTGCGGTTTAAGGTTCAAAAAACACATTATTTTCCATATAATGTACATTATTGTTTCTCCTCTATGCCCCGTCTTTCTGAAACGCGTCGATTTTTACAATGCTCATCCATCGTTCTGAAAAAGCGAGGTGTGTTCTGATTGGCCAGCTATTCAGTGCGTTGTGATTGGCCGAATGCCTCAAGCATGTGACGGAAATGTTATGCCCCTACCATACTGTGATGCCGTCTCCCAGTAGGACGAGGAACTTTACAGATCTTCTTTATGCACCAAGAGCTTGTAACACTCCAAAGAGAAAGGAAAAATTGAAATCGCATCATATGACCCCTTTAAGGGTCAATTTGCACTTGTAATAAATCCAAAATTATCAGCCAAAACTGCTTTCTTAACAGATAATAAACAGTTACTACTTTCAATGATTTTACAACATTCTTGATTAGATTTCAAAATTGTGTAAAATAAGTTATTTTTATTTATATTTTTAATTTTACACCATTAAATTGGATTATGCTTATTTTGGCATTATATTTGCTATTGACCAACATGCACCTAAAATATTGCCAGTGACATTGTAAGAACTTGATTTTTTTTTTTTTTTAATGATCGTTTCTTATGACTATTCTTTTAGTGAGGAAGACTACCTCTTCCTACTTCAGAATGTAGGTATCTTCAATATATAATGTAACCCCACATTAATAGACACTAAATAAAACACTGAAAACACTATTAATTTAATACCAGTTAAATGTAATTTTTAGCTAATTTCAAAATGAACATCAGTTTTCTTTCATAGTGTACACAGCTGTAGGATCACATATAGTATGTGCAATTATTTTAGTTTTAGTGTTTTATTTTTTTTTTATTTAGACAAAATTGTATTTTAATATTGGCCATGTATTGTTATTGGTCATAACATTTGTATTGGCTATAATTCATATACATCCTATAATGTCTCAGTCAAACAAACTTGAAGGTGAAGGGAAATGTCTAGTGTGCAGTATAGAGTGATGGAAACCCTAGTCACTGTTTGTGAACCTGTGTATTTGATGTGTTTGACAGGGTTCTGGTCATCATCAGCACACTGGATGGGAGAATCGCTGCTCTGGATCCTCTAAACCAGGGACGCAAGCAGTGGGACCTAGATGTGGGCTCAGGCTCTCTAGTGTCCTCTAGCCTCAGCAAACCAGAGGTACTGAACGCAGTTTCTCACGACCTTTAAAATACACAAGCTAACAATCATCAGCTGTTTTTTTTTTGGTTAGAATTATTAAACACTTTCTTGTAGTATTTGCATTGATGCAACATAAGAAGGGTTTCTCCCCAAACATGCTCACTGCACGTTTGTCTGTTGTTCATAAGAGTTTGAGTAAATGTGTGCCTGTGTGTGTGAGTGTGTGTGGGAAAAGGTGATGTTTGTTTGAACCTCTTTACCCCAGAAGAGAATGAGACATTGCCCAAAGGAAATTGGATCTGAAACAAGTTACACACACGCGCACGCACACACACACACACACATAGATCACAGACTCGTACTCTCTAGAGACTGAAGACTAGCCTGGAGGAAGAGTGTTTGGCAGCGATGCACTTTTGCGTCTGTGCGCATGCACACATTTACACAAACACACGGAGAAAACATTGGCGCTGCACTAACAGGCTTATAATTAGATTTTTGTACATTGTTACAGAAGTGCTTGATTAATGCTAAGAATTAGTGGTGTCTAAGGATGTCATGATCTGTTTTGACTTTTTTTTCTCCTTTTCTTACTCTGTGTATGTGTGTGTGTATATAGCTTAATGAGCATGTATGTGAGTGATTGTGTTGACCCCCTGTCTGGTTTGGCGGTAACCTGAAATCCATTGGCTAGAATCTTCCTCTCCCCTCATCTTTTACCTCTGGGTGCCTAGCAACCAGCCATTCTGATTGGCTCAGCTGGTGCCTTACAAGGCATTCTGCTCAGTGATTAGAGCAGTCTGCCCCCTTCTGATTGGCCCTCGCCATGGCGCCAATAGAAAGCAGTCACCTATAGCATGCCTCAACAGTAGGAGAGAGGCCAGCAGTAAACAGCATTGTCTGCAGAAACACGCTGTCTCAACACGAGGGGGAGGTGTGATGGAGAGAAAGAATGAGAAAGATGAGAGGAATGAGGAAAAGAAAGATGGGGGGTGGAGAGGGATGCCACTGACAGTGTGGTGTGAGTCATGTGGAGAGGATTGAAGAATGAGGTAATGCCTTATGTGAGGGATGATGTCATCCATAAGAATGCTGACCCCCCCACCCAACAAACACATACACCCCCTTTCATCTATTAGTCTATAGAGCGAACAGTTGTAATTAAAGTACATTAATCCAATGAGCCGAAAATCTGGTATATCTGCACACTATTCAATGCACGATGCCATTTTGTTTGTTTGATTGCAGCACCAAAGGGAATAATTTAATGTGACTCACAGAATAAAGGTATTGACACACTACCGGGCTTGTGCTGTAGACAAAGCTAAGTTCATAAAGTCATTTGAATCTCTGAAAACCTATATTTGGAAGCATGTTTTAGGAACATTAAGATATTTAGCATTTTGACATTTCTGTGACAATTAAGAACATTGTGCCACCAAATTCCCATTACTGTAATGTTTTACCTTTTCAAATTCATAATTATGATCATCCTCATTACTGCAGTACAGCATTTTCTTTTTAAAACGAAATTTAATTTCTTTTAATAAGTTTTGTGATACAATGATTTTTGTAATTTAAATATAAGTAATAAACAATTTTCTTCTTTTCCTATCACGGGGCTGTTGAATGCTTGATTCTGATTGGTTGACAAATGCTTTACAGTTGCTGTTATCTTTCAGTAAGTGCACCTCTATGAAGTAGGTTATGGTCTTTTGGCCGCATTACAGTTTTCACTTCACCAGATTATTTCATTTATTTAAAAGGCCATTCAAAGACAAATGCAACATCAAAGCCACACAGACGTCTCTCTCTCTCTCTCTCTATCTGCTTATCAATGGCTCAAGCCTCCGTTATTAGTTCTATTTTTGAGTTAGCAATGGAGGCTTGGGATAGGACGAATAAAAAAAGTAGTTCAACATACACATCTTAAGGACAAAAAAAAGCATAAATGTCTTGAAATAAAATATTTGACAAATGTCTTGAGGTGTGGTAACCATGGTATAAGCAGAATAATTGACAATAGGCCGATGAATTATTAAAAAATAATGCACACCCAAGATGTAACTGCCACTCCGCTTTGCATTATTGTTGCATTGCCACCACGGGTACGCATTATTTTTCAATAATTCAATGGCCCGTTTTTTATTTTGCTTTATATTACAATGGTAAAAACTTAATTATATTTAAAACGGGCTTCATGTTTTATATATAACTTTTTATATATAATATATAACTTTTCTTTCTTTTAATTTAGCAGTAAAATATGACCCTGACATATTCTCGACAGATTTCTTTTCAGATTTGTTTTCCTCAACAGCACAATGCTCTGCGAACACGCGGCTCTTTGAAGTGTCATTTTGGTGCTGCTCTTTTGCTTTCTTTTTTTGTGTATGTCAGTGATGTCAACTTAAGAGAGATGGCACTCCACTGATATTCTAAATATCTCATCTGTCATGAAAAGAGGCAAAGGAGCATCAGCGTTTTCACAATAATGCTGCTTAGTCCTAAAACCCAGAAGAATATTGGCGTTTGATTTTTAGAATGATGGTTTTTGATTTATGAGTAAAGTAAGATCTGTCAAACCGATCTCATGAGAAAACGTAACTATTTTAATAGTTGGCGATTTCATGTGAATTTGTACAGTTTTATTTGTATGAAAAGCAAGCATGAAGGGTCCACCTCAAAGCCTAAATCTCAATGGGGCGAAAGCAGATCATACAAAAACACACAAATGAGATAATAGAAGTTCATTAGCAGTTGCCAACAATTTGGCAAATTGTCAGGAGAGTGTTTAACAACATGTGAAGAAGAGACTTTCACGGTTTTCTCTACAACATACTTAACCACAGGCCTTATCTTACTTCTAAATTGAATCGTTCTGAAACCCGTATATTCCAGGTTGGCCTACAAATTGATGTAACAACTGAACGACTTTATTACGTTAGGTAAACTGTAAATATTTTGGGTTGTTGTTTTGCTTGATAGCATATCATCTGTAGACCTAAGTGTGTTTATTTGATTTTAAACTGTATGTAGGGTGCACTAAAGTGATTTTTGTGCCAGGAAAAGTGTGAAATTATATGTTTTGTGTGTGTGGGAGACAGAGAGATTTCCGAACAGGAAAGGGAGAGGGGATTGCGCCTAGCTTGATGTAATGCTTTGTGTCAGACTCAGTGGAGCGCTATCATCTGCGGGAGGTCATTGAGTACAGAGGGATATCCTGCCTACATAGACACACTTCATACTCAAACCTGCTGTGATCCCTTAAGACAAGGGCCAGACTGCCTTTGGCTAAATTCCTCAAATTGAATGTGTCAAACAAGATTCCAGAAGTCATTGCCCACAACTGAACTGAGTATTTGATTCATGTTGGGCTGCTATGGGCTTCAGTCTGATAACATGCTTTCTTTGTCCATATGGTCCCTACTCTTTAATGAACACGATGGCAAAGTAGGAATCATCCAATTTAAAGGAAACTGAAGCCAGCGTTGCTTAGTGTGTTCCAGTGTATCTGGGTTTCTGATTACAGTCACTGCAAAAGCTCTCAAATTTCAACCATATTCATGTACATTCAAATATGATGTGGCAAGTTATGGTTGACAATTAAAGAGAGGATATTACAGAAATAACAAAATCTTGATTTGCCCATCAAATTGCCCATCAAAACTTGATTTAATTATTGAGGCCCATCAAAACTACAGCTTCTGTGGCATTTTAAATTATATACATGAGCAGTTGACACCATATTTGCCACTGAAGTGCAAAAAAGAGCTTTGCCAAATATCCCCTGTCAGAGAGCATTTTCAATACCAGGCTACCAGCTTGGTGCTTCAGTCCTCCCTGAAATCCAGTGCATGACAATTTGTGCCATGTGTCTTTTTACTGAAGCTTCACATTTGTTTAAATACCAGAGCACACTGACATGAGATACTGTAGAGGTTAAATTACACACTTCGTAAAAAGCAGCTGACCTTTTACATTTACAGCTTGTAGTTAAGAGGTTTAAAAGCTGGTCTTCCTTTCATGTAAGCCATAAAACCTCCTTGTTGTGTAATAAAAATTCATTCTCTGAAAAGTCACTGGAGCCTCCTTATGCATGTATTATTATTATTTTATTTTTTTTATTTGGACACTGGGAGTTTTTGGACACTGGATATTTTTTTTTTTAATGAATGTAAAATGGTATAGTATATTAAAAATAAAGCCATAACAGTAACTTTTAACCAGGTGTGAATGTATGTAGGCAGTTCCTCTCAAGTCCTAGCAGAGTAATCACAGGTGTAGTTCATTAAATTAGCTATCGTCCACTAACTTTTTTTTTGCAGAATGATTTGCTTAAAGTCTGTTTATCTTTCTTTAGAATAAATGTACTGTAAAATAAAATAAATGTGAAATAAATGTAGTTTTTAAAATAAGTTTGTTTTTCTCCAATGCTATGAAATTGAGGTTTTTATTTTATATAACTTTTTAAAATAATTATATTATTTTAATACATTATCATATAGTTATATTAATTGAGACAAAGCATTACATTTTTTGCTTGCATACTAGTTTTTAAATAGATGTGTCATTTTGTGTAGCTGACACTGTAGCTTTTCAGAAGCACTCTTTTACAGCTAATGGCATTAATGAAGTTCTGGACATTGGCTGGGGTTAAATCCGTGCTCTTCTAATTGATTGGCTTTAATTGTTCATTGATTTTTAGGATGTAGTAGGGCTGAGGATGATTGAAATCTCACCCAAAGTCAAGCTCCTGTAGAGCTCAGACAAATAGAGATCAGACAAATAGATCACATGATGGATTAACACAATGTAGCACAGTGATGAGTCATCATTGCAGCACGCGCGCACACACACACACACACACACACAGACTCACTTTAAACCTCTTACCCTCAGTACCACTGCATGCTCTTCATAAGCCCCGCCCACCCACATGTGATGGACAGATGAGCTAATCCCTTCAATTCTCAGCCAATCACAGTGGATGTTTTCGTTCTCCAGGTGCTTGCTTTCTCATGGTGTTTCAGCTTCCTATTGGTCCATACCAGTTGTCAAGGTTAGATTTAGCACTACAGGAAGTCAGTGATCCCACACTCACCACCCCCCCCCCCATTTTTTAATGTGTCTGCTTGAGCTGAGATCACTTTTTGGATTAGGGTCAGTATAATATCAATATATACAGCACAATATCCTTATATAATGGCCTTTTCTTTTTTATCAGTGTGTCTGTGCGTGTGTGTGTTCAGGATACTTGTGCCCATTAGTCCCTGTTTATCCTTAAGGATGTGTAGGATTGTGTAACTCATCGGACAACATTAGACCAAGCGCCAAATGTTAATGGCACCCTGTGATAATGCCACGCACAGACTCAAAGCTGATTGGTCAGTCTCAGTTTTGCCTGTCCCCTTATCTCTATCCATCATGGTCTGCTCATTGTATCCACCCTGCTGCTGCTGATGATCGAAAACGTGAAATATTTCCCAAGATAAAAATCATGTGCCACTTTGACTCATTTACCACAACAATCAGATCAAAAATAATAAGATTCTCATGAACTCTTTCTGTTCTTCAGATTTTTGGGAACAAGATGTTCATTCCCTCTCTGGATGGAGCTCTGTTTCAGTGGAACAGGGACAGGGAGAGTATGGAGGCTGTTCCATTCAGTGTTGAGTCCCTGCTGGACTCCTCGTACCGCATCGGAGAGGACACTGTGATTGTAGGGGGCAAGTCCCTCACCATGTATGGCCTTGGCGCATACAGCGGCAAGGTAACTCAAACCCTTTTTTTCAATAGAACAATAAATGATTGATGTGCTGTTGTGGCACTATGCAAACTCTTTTATCATATAGTATTGGTTGTCCGCTTTAACCTGCCTCTCCTTTTCTCTGTAGTTGAAGTATATTTGTTCAGTGGTGGGCTGCAGTCGGTGGGGAGACGAGGAAGGAGAGCCAGAGGACGTACTGTTATTCCAGAGAACACAGAAAACTGTCAGAGCCGTGAGGCCTCGCAACGGGTTTGAGAAGTAAGAAATACCCACAGGCTCTGTTGAGCGCTTCATGTGACCTTGCTTTTGAGTTCACAAATGATACAGAGGTAGATTGGATGCACGATATGCTAGCTTGTATCAGCATCGCATAGTTTGGCAGCTTGATATTGAAAAACAATTGTAGAATAGTAGTCGTCCAGGTAAAATGCCAGTTGTTTTCTGTTTTCTCTCCCTGTTAGATGGAACTTCAGCGTGGGAAACTTTGAGCTAAAATTCATCCCAGAAATTCAGTCCAACATCAACTTTCTGGAGGGGGAGGCATCTAATGGGGAGACATGGCGAGAGGTCAGACATGAAGCACAACGCGTCATCCAAGAGGAAACAGACGCACAAACCAAAAATCATGCTAATACGCATCCAAACTCGCACACTCAGGTAGAGGGCTTAGACCTGGTCATTAAGGTTTCTGTGCCGGACTGGAAAGTCATGGCCTTCAGCACCAAACCAGAAGGACAGCTGATCTGGGAGCATCAGGTAACACAACTCAACCTGTTTTGTTGCCGTTTGGGGTCTCAGCTGAAACTTGTGATGAACAAATTCACATTTCTCATGATTTTTTCTTTTATTTCCTTTTTGTAAAGTTTTGTACGCCCATTGCCTCTGCATGGTTGGTAGGAGGGGGGAAGGTGACACCCATTAGCCTGTTCGATGACAACTCTTATAACTCCCACACTGAGACTGAAGCTCAGGAGGATGATGACATCATGGAGGAGGCCCGCGGGGCCACAGAGTCCAGCGTTTACCTGGGTAACACACACTTGACATTTGTTTTACACACATGATTGTGTAAGAGAACCTGTTTACATCTGGTATAAAAATTGGTATTGGCTGAACCAGTTAATAGTCAGGTCTAAATACAGGTGTAAACTGTGTCTCAAATGTTTTTGGGATCCCTTCATTCAAGCTACATTTGGAGGTGGTAAATGCTATTGCATCCTGATGCTTCCGGGGCAACAGGGAAGGACCGCGTCCTGACCTGTCAGTCAACCGTTATGATAAAACAAGGGCTATAACTTTGCTGTTTACTCAAAATTTGAAAAGCCAACTTTAAACATAGTTAATACAGTTGCTCAGCTAAAATTAGTATTCTGTATTAGTATTAGTATTTACTCATTTTGGGTTCAGTAACGGTTTTTAATTGAAAACTATTTTTTTTATACTTGAGCAAGGATGCATTAAATAGATTATCAGTGACAGTAAAAACATTTTTATTGTTTTAAAATTCATGATAAATGTCATTATTTGAAGTAATGTTCTGCTTTTCTGTTGAAATTTCTGATCATGAAAGATTAGAAAATTAAATATTAAACAGCACAACTGTTTTTTTAACATTGATAACAGTAATAAATGTATCTTAAGCAGCAAATCAGCATATTATAGCATATTATTTCCCTTGAATGTAAACTTGGTGACTTTTGATAAATTCAGGGTTGTTGCGGTCATGGATAGCCAGATAATTTTGAAGTCATGGTGATTTCTAGGCCTTTAAAAGTCGTGAAAAAGTTCTCTAGCGAATAAACATTTTTATAGTTGTTCTTAGTTATACAATGTTTTATTGTTATGAATATTTAGAGATGTTGCAATGTCTATTAAATTATTTTTTTAATCATACTAAATACAAAATGGTGTAATTATTAAATATTTTACTTTGAATTTAAAATAAAGTCAGATCTGTTGCCTAGCACATTTCTTCTTATAATGTTATTATCAATGTTGCTTAATATTTTTGTTGAAAACCATGATACACTACGATTCAAAAGTTTGAAGTAAGATTTTAATATTTTAAAATCTTCAAAATGTATTAAAAATTTTTTAAATTAATTAATACAACTTTTATTCAGGTAGGACGCATTAAATTGATCAAAAGTGCCAGTAAAGACGTTTATAATGTTACAAAAGGTTTTTGTTTTTATTTATTTTTAAATGTTCTTTTGAAATTTTTTGAAATTATTTTTTTAATTCGTCACCAAATAGAAAGATGGAGAAAAAATTATGGTAAGACTTTCTATGAAGCCTGTATTTATAATACAATATAAGGGTATTCTCAAGGCATTATAATGAATGCATAATGCATTATAAAAAAAAACGTATAAAATGTTGTATCATCTCATAAATAATCATAACAACAATTATAATACATTGTAATACTTACGCATTTGTGGTTATAACTTTTAAGAGTATGACTATTTATAAAACACAATATCATATTAAATCTACTTAATATATAATGGATTATCTCATATCGTGACATTGTTTAAGATCTGCACAATATCTTACTACATCATGTGAGAGGTTAGGAGTGGTTGAGTGTTTCCTGAGGTTAATGTTAATTTTTTCTGTGAGCTAGTTTAAGATCAGTTGTAATACTTTCAAATGAAAAAAAAGAAATGCATTTTTTTTTTAATATTACATTACATTTTATTTTGATGGTCCCCTTAGTCTATTGACTATAAGCAACTTCGCAACTACATGCCAACTAACTCTCATTTAGAGCATTAATAGACTTAGGTTAAGGTTATGGTTGGTAGAATAAGTCGACGTACTTAAAGAGTTGAATGTCTGTTGGGGAACCATCAAAATAAAGTGTTCGCAGATATTTAGCAGACATACTAATACTCCAATGGCTGCTAGTTGACATGTAGTTGCAAAGTTAATTATCAACAGTTGTTTAAGGGGTACCGGCAAAATAACCATTCTGATATCACAATAAAAATAGTTCAAAGCAAATGTGAACACATTCATCTGATAACTGATTTGTTGGCTGTTTGAGAAAAAAATATAGGAAATATATTTTGGGGATTTAATATTGGGAATATATAATTCATTGTAACTTAAGTGGATGCAACATGTTCATCGTGTGTTATAAATCATCATCATTCTCTTAAATGCTATAACCACAAATACGTAAGTATTATAATACATTAAAACTGTTCTTATGATAATTTATGAGATGATACAACATATTCTAAGGTTTTTTATATTGCATTATTCATTCATTATAATGCCTTAAGAATACCCTTATAATGTATTATAAATACGGGCTTCATAGAAAGTGTTACCGAAATTATAAAATTAAATCTGGTGTATCTTAGTGAAGCAAGGGCATTAACTGCTATTTATTTTTACAGTACTGCTGACTGGCTGCTGAGCTCTCCTGACCACATGGAGGCGTTCTCAGTCAAGGTTCCTGTGGCCACTCCTTCTCCAGTGGACTCCTCATGCATGTGTGCGGCTGGTGGGGACATGAGCGTGTGCGTCGGGGATCAAGTGTGTGTGGAGGGCCTGGGGCCGCACAGTATGATGTCAGAGCGTGACAGTCAGGCTGACCCAGACGCTGTCCTGGAGGTCTCAGATTCCCCACACTCCTTTGAGCTCTGCCCTCCCCGCACAGTTACTCATGGCGACTGCACTTCTTCCTCCTTCGATATCGTCTTCGAGGACTCAGGTTGTGAACACCAGGACAATGACAGTGGCCTCAGCGGAAGTACACCAGTGCCACCTGCGTGCCTTTCACAGTCTGACCCCAAACCTCAGTGTAGTGTATCAGCGGGACCTCCCGCTTCCTTACCTTCAAGGCCCACCTCTCTGAGCCTGGCCCCCAGCACCCCCTGTCCTGCCACGCGGCCCCCGCTCACACCTAAGGTCTACTTGTACATTCAGATGCAGCTGTGCAGGAAGGAGAACCTGAAGGACTGGATGGCTCAGAGGTGTCTGCCTGAGCTCAGGGAACACGCTCAGTGCCTGGACATCTTCCTACAGATCGCAGAAGCTGTGGATTTCCTGCATAGCAAAGGGCTTATGCACAGAGATCTTAAGGTAGGTGCTGAAAAGGAAACGTACTTGCAGTGAGGGAGTTTTCCAGAACAAACTGCTCATTCATTTTCTTTTCTTTCTTTCTCTTTTTCTCTCAGCCATCTAATATCTTCTTCACAATGGATGACGTGGTGAAGGTGGGAGACTTTGGACTGGTCACTGCCATGGATCAGGAGGAAGATGACGAGGAGCTGAGTACCCTCACACCAATGCCAGTCTATGCCCGTCACACTGGCCAAGTGGGCACTAAACTCTACATGAGCCCTGAACAGGTCAGTTCCAGTCACTCACTGCACCAACTGCACACAATTGAGTGTGAAAACAGTCCTGGTGTTTAACATAAAACGATCAAATTGCATGGCAGGAGATAAAAACAGCATAAAGGAGGGATCTGAGAGTCATAGAGACTTAAGGTGGGCTCTTTTGACTTAGACATGTGGCTATGTAGTTGCTAACTGGCCCAAGAACACCTTGACAGACTCGTAACAACATCCTAGTAACCACCCATAATACTCTAGCATCAAGGAGGGGTGACATGTTTATGGCCAAGTACCACTTACATTTTTATTTTGATGTAAAATGTAAAAATCTTTTTATTTAAAAACTATTTTTTCCCTTTCGTCTCTTCTTTTTCCCTCTGTAGCTGTCTGGGAATTCTTATTCTCACAAGGTAGACATATATTCCCTCGGCCTGATTCTTTTTGAGCTTCTCTATCCATTCCGCACCCAGATGGAGAGAGTCAGGGTAAGACCATTGTTCAGATTTTTGGGGCCTGTAAGATTTTTGTTTTTGAAAGTAGTCTCTTACTATAAACTTACCAAGGCTGCAATTATTTGATCAAAAAAATAAAAATATTGTGATTTTTGTAGCAATATAAATGTATTTACTGTCACTTTTGATCAATTTGATTTGTCCTTGTTGAATAAAAGTATTAGGATAAATTATTTCCAAAAAAAAAATCTTACTGACCCTAAGCTTTTGAACGCTAATGCAATCAATTAAATGAAAGAATAAAAATTGAGTAGTATATTTTATGAAATTGTACCAAATGATAAACATCTAACTGTTTTTCTTTCAGACTCTCACAGAGGTCAGAGCCCTGCAGTTTCCTGTTGCTTTTTGTAAGGCCAATGTCCTGGAAGTAAGTTTGTTTGTTTGCCTATGCTGCTGGGTATTTTGCAATGGATGTGGGAGGTGGAGTGGGAGTGACCTTACAATTGGGAAATCCTAAAGATGAACAACACTTCCGGTGCCCCCTATAGGTGCCAAGTTACAATTACAACATCAACATCTCCAGTCTTAATATTTTCCATTCATACAGCAGCAGAATGCAGTTGTTAGACCTGTTTTAGAATACTACATTTAGAATGTTAAATCACCTGTATCTGTATAGTACATACCGTTTTATATAAATACATTATACATACGTTCATATATTCATACATTACAGAAAATTGAGCACAACTCTGTAGAGTACAGGTTTGTTTTCCCACCATTTTCTGTTGTGAGAATAAAAAATGTCTTGCCTTTGGTTATTCGTTCAAATAGACAGTATTGAAACTGCTACTGTAAGCAAGTGGTTCTCAACTATTTTAACTCAAAGGCCCCCTATATTTAAGCTATATTATAACTGTAACTATATATATATAATATATATAA
>NW_015544139.1:219138-229203 GCF_001515605.1 Sinocyclocheilus anshuiensis | reverse complement strand
ATATTTTACATGAGATATTATTGTGTATTATTCCACCCATTAAAATCATTGTGTCTGTGTTTCAGGCTCAGATGGTGCACTGTATGCTGTCCCGATTGCCCGCGGGGCGGCCAGAGGCGTCAGAGATCACAGAGGCCCCTTTGTTCCAGGAGCTGGAGGTGCCCTGCAGAATCCGACAACGCACTCGAACGTACAGCGCTTCATCTGCAGGACGACCGTCGCGACAGATATCCTCATCAAACTAGAACTCCCACTCAAAGACAGACACATACTGTGCCTCATCTGCAGGATGACAAATGCAACCAGTCACCACCTCTTAGAATGCACATCATTCAGACAATTTTGTACAGATAAAGAGCAGATAAACTGAGCCCAACTAAACAACAGATCATTCCACAAACCTCTACAACTGGAACCAAAAACGTCGTAACCATAAAACAAGCTGCACGCTGTGGCGTTTGTGCCAAGGGCATTCAGTGATTTACAATAAGCCCCCATTGCATTTCTTTCAACTCATAGTTGACCAATCCCATGATTCCATGCTCCGGAAACATTTGAACACTCCCACACACACACACTTGCTGTAGGAGGAGAGTTGTTGTTTTTCCAGTGCTAACGAATGCTGATGAATGACCTGCCTTTGAATGCCGTTCACTCTGCATGTCTTAAACAGGAAGTTGTGCGACGTGTGCTTTCCTGTCCGAACGGAAAGTTGTAGGAGTTATTTTTCTCCTCTAATGTAAATAGGCTAAAATAATAAGCAGGAGAGGCTTTGTGTGTTTTAAAGGTGCTCGTTCAAGACTGAACGCACAAGTTCAGAGGCATTATAGCCACTCGCGGTTACAGTGTTAGTGGCTTAGGTGCACATTACTGGATGAACGTGAATCTGCATATGACTGAGCGGATGTGGAAATATTCAAACTGCCTTTAAGCTGGACTTTAAGATATGAATGACACGTTTGTGATGATGGTCAGTATGAGACTTAGAACTGAGACTTTAAACATCATTCTGTAAAATACTTCATGTCATTAGCACCCAGAAAAGTAGTTTACTGTATTTCGAATAATTTTAAAACACATTTTTCCTAAAAAAAAAAAAACACTGAATAAGAAGTGCTTTGACTAATCACACAATAAGAAAGGATACAGCTGGAGGAATCACTTCAACCAAATATTCAGCACACACCCTTAATTGTAACATATCAGGTAATTACTGATTGTGTGATTTTTTTCTTACCAATTTTGATCAGAGGGACTCAATTTTCTTTTGTATATGATGGAATTTTCTGTATAGTAACTGCTTTTTATGACTTTTTTTTTTAAACTTCTATGGACAATTTTCCTAAGAATTGTTGTCAAAGTTTGAGAGAATGGCGATAAGAGTGGATCTTTATGGTCTCTGGTGATGGATTTGATCTCTGTGGTCGTGTTAAAGAGCACTGGGTGCTTCTGCACCTTCAGGAGCCGCTTCTGTATGTATGTGAATACTGGTGTTTCCTGAACGGGCCTTTATGCTGCAGAACGGACATGAGATTATGACCTTTGACCCTTAATCAACAACCCTGTAATCCACGTCAGGGACCACTTATGAACCCTTCACCTTTTAACCTGTATCTGTGACCCCGACCCAGTGAAGAGAGCAACAAGTGCTGATCCTGTTCGTTTAGATCACTGTGGCAAATCCTTCCACCAGATCTTTCCCTGCCTAATGATCTTCTTCAGTCTCTTGATTTAAATCGGTTTTATTCATGTCTGGTTCATTGTTGTTAATGTAGCATTTGGTTCTGACAATTCAATTTCTCCAGTGTTTTTCAGATGTTTAGTTTTTCCCTGTGACTGTTGAAATCCCAGTTCATGTTCTTTAGCCCAGCCTTGTCTCCTGCCGTCTTTGTAAATATGTTTATTTGTTTTTATTTATGTTGAGTACAAAAATCAATCCGTTGGATTGGTTGAGGTATAAATAAGGTATATGAATGCACTTCATCCAGTGGAGTGTGTTGAAATATTGTGACTTCTTACAAGTCAGAATTTAATAAACATTCTATGATGTTTGTAAAAGTGCTTTGTCTTTTTTATGCGGTCTTAAAAAAAAAAACAATTCTAAAATGAATGCACAATATAGACATGTTATATATAGACATGCTATACATAAATAATCTTAAATTAAAAATTCTAAAAGATTTCTTGTAAATGTTGTATATAGTGTTATCATGCTTTTCCAATAATCGTTTTATAGTACCGTGAAACAAATTATTTATAAAAGTTTTGTTTCACTTTTATTTCTAATGTTTGTGATGTTTGACATGCTGAATACAAAAATCATATTACTTTTTGTGTCATTAACAGTGTTGGGCAGTAACTAGTAACTTAGTTACTATAATAATATTAATCTTTGCAGTAACTAGTAGTGTAACTAATTACTGTTGCCAGAAAGTAATAAGTAAAGTAACAATATTACTTTTGAAATGAGTACCTAGTAATGAGTAATATATTACATTCTTTGAGTAACTAGCCCAACACTGGTCATTAACTGCTCATAAAAACAAAACAAAAAATGTTGACAACAATACAAGCTAATCTGTTATTATTCATGCATAAAAATTACATGGTACATGCACAATAGTTTAACATAACCAGTTACCAAAAGTGAGCCGTCCAAAACTTCTTAAGTGTACGTTGGATGATTTTTGTCTTTTATGACTAGTCCCAGAATGTTCTGGAATGTTCCAGAAAGCACTAGAATATTACAGAATATTAAAGAATGTTGCAGAAACTTCTAGAGAGGTTCGGAGAGCCCTTGGCCGGGACTGGTGTCTGACGCTTGGCCTGACTCGAATAGGCCTTCACGGCACCGTACTACGATCTATTCTCTTCATCACAGCCCTCAGCGGACTGGTCCGTCTACCCGCGGCCACGGAGGCGAAGGAGTGCGATAAACCATGCTTGAACGGCCAGTGTAACACCGCCAGCGGCGTGTGTGTGTGCGAGCCGGGATGGGTCGGGGAGCAGTGCCAACACTGCGGCGGCCGCTTCAGGTGAGACACAGACGGCTCTTATTCCCAGCTGATGCTCGTGACATTGACACGAACGCGTCTGATACATGGAGATCTTTCAGAATTCGCTGTAACTTCTGTCATAGTTCGGGTTATGTGTGGTTATATTGACCGCGTACCATGAAGGCTCATCTTTGGGAATTATGAATATAAACGAGCTGCGCTGTCTGTCATCAGATAACGTTACTGTCGTCAGAAACTGCTCTTTAAAAGGCTGCTAATTTTGATTCGTCAGAGACCCCCGATTAAGTCTTGAACCCCTCAACGTTTTATGTAGACTATATATAAAATATTCAGTGGGGGTTCTGTGAAGTATGTATTCTTTTTACATTTAAAAGTATAAATGGGTTTCAACAGCTTTTTCAAACATTTTAGTAACCACGAAGGATACACTTTAAGGTATTGTTGTCATTAATTATCACTTTAATTTTGAAAGTATGTAACAAGAAAGGTCTCAAAAAAAGTGTTTTTTTATAGTCGTGTAATTTATATAGTTGTATGTTTGCATCCTGTGGGCGCCAAATAACAACTGGTTTGCACAAGCCGATTGGGCCCTTACATTTTTCCTCACAGAAATGTTGTATTGTTGAATATTTTGGCTGAATATCGCCGAATATTTCACACCCTTGTCATCAAACAAAGATTGCTGTTGTCTAGAGTGACTTGTTGAGTCTATTTCAGTCATATTGGTACTGTGGTAGAGTTAGTTGGTGTTTTCGTAAATCAACAGTGGCCAAAAGCTGAAAAGATCAACGTCGCTGACAAAAGAATAGTAGTATTTTATGGTTTCATTGGAGTATGAATGCTGCTCCATCATGGGATGCGACTCACTGATGGGCAAAGTCTGGCAGAGACACTGGCTACATTGGAGGCTGTGGGTCATGTGGGGTGAATCAGGCTCCGAATGGTTGAGAAGAGACTGGCAGACTGAAGCCAAATGATCATGTGGTGTCAATCATTAATCTAACACAGCCATGCTGGAGGCAGAGACCGTTCCCAACATTCTGCCTTTTCATCTCAGTTCAGGAATGTTCCTGTCCTGCTAATGACCAGGAATAAAGTCTACGGAACACGGTCTAGATTCATTAGTAGATCTGTTTTTCTATGTAGACTTCTGCGAAGCAAATGTACATTGGCCATATTGTGGCCACATCAGAGTAATATATTAATAATATTCTGTTATTTTGACACTCTCCACAGGTTCTTTCATAATCTGACTGATGTTCTTATGTGATGTTTAATCATTGATGCTGTGCAGCAGTTCTGTTATTGATTGATTGAACTAAAACAAAAAAACAACCTAAATTTCAGTAACTGAAATAAAGCTGAAATAAAATAAAATATAAATAGTAGATTAAAAACTTGAAAACATATCCAAAAATTAGAAATGTTTGCTTTAGCAACTAACTTAAATAAGTTTAAGTTGTACTACTAAATCTAATGTGAAAAAAATTAAAGCTAATAGAAATGTTTAAAAAAAAAACGAATAAAAATGATGAAAGCACATTATTAAATTGCTAAAACATCAACTAAAATTAAAATGAAAACTGAAAATATAAACCCAAAAGCTATTTCAAGATAATAATAAATACTATAGTAGTATAGAAATATTACTAAATAATACCATGATAAAACTTATGTTGGATGTGCAACTTTCGATATGGAGAGGCTTTGTAAATGAGACATGCGCCGAAATGTGTCCAAAATCGGATACTTTCCTACTAAATAGTATACAAAAAAAACAGTACACAAACAGACTAGTATGTCCGAATTCATAGTATTTGAAAAACAGTAGGCAAAAAGTACCCTGATGACCTAATACTTCTGAAGTGCACATTCGATGGACACTTTACTGTCCCATGAGGCCATAGGAAAGGATTTATAAATGGTGGTGAAACATCGCAACAGACGCTGGTAGGTCACATGACAGTAAAAACGTGGTGAATGCAGTACATCCGAATTTTATTTATGCTACCTATATTCATGCTAAATGAGAACATGGCAGCTGTGACTTAGTACATACTGAATTTTTTTCTTCCATATAATAGGAATCTATTAATAGGAATCTATAAATAGAATTCTATCCCTGTGTATGAAATCACAGAGAGAGGATGTGTATCCTGTCTGAAAGCCATGATGCTGTGTGTTGTATGCTGTGTGTGTTCCTTAATTTGCTGGTCCGTTCATAATTATCAGCAACAGGATATGCTTTAGTAAATGGCCTCTCTTTAGTGGATCATTTGCTGAAGTACAGAAGCCTGACTGTTTCCCCACACCAACCGCAAACACAAAAAACATCCATTCCTGCCCCAGAATGTCGCCACTGCATTTCTGCTGAACACCAAATGATGGTTTGTTCTGTTAAACCGCTGCGTGCAGCTTCACAGTGGCTCACGCTAAGTGCTCCATCTCTCAGCAGCTCCGTCTGCACTTAGCAAGTCTAATTCTCAGTAGACCCAGGTTTGAAATCACTTATGGCAGACAGGCATTTCTGACGTTCACTCGGCTGGCTTATATCATCATAAAGACTGAATGGAGACAACTGCCAAAAAAGCACTACAGCTCAATTATTCTTCAGTCTTTTGCCCGTTATTGAATGTGTGTGCTTTATTTGAAGAAATACATGATGTGATTTTAATTGTTAATGATTCTAATGGGACATTGTTGAATGATGATCTAATCGGCTGGGTGGAAGATTGCTGTGCTCCGTCGAGAACCATGTCTCGGTTATGTGTGTTTATCACAGCTGTCTGCTGGAGAGTGTATGTGCAGCTCCCACAGGATTGTGGGTGTGTTAATGAACTGTTTTTCAGTGTTAACAAAGCTCCTTGAGACTGTAGTCAGGGGCTTAGAAACCTCGTCACCACACAATGCAGCACGTAGCTACTACTGCCACACAAAAAGTTTTGGGAGTGTGGGAGTTTTCTTAGGTTCCATAAAAAAATGATGGGATGTTAAAGGGATAGTTCAACCATAAATGAACATTTTGTCACCATTTACTCATCCTCAGGTTGTTCCAAACCTGTATGAATGGGTTTCTTCTGATGAACAACACAAAAGAAGATATTTTGAAGAATGTGTGCAACCAAACAGTTAGCCGGTAGCTATTGACTTCAATAGTATTTTTTCCCCCATTGTGGAAGTCAGTGGCTACCGGTAACAGTTTGCCCCCCACCCCCCAAAAAAAGAATAAGTAAAAAATAAAACACGAATTGACTGATTGATCATTCAAAGTTATCAATTTTCAAAATTGTATATATATCGTAATAATATAATTATTTTGCATTATTTTGGCCACCATAATTGTGTGATGATAAATCTGATATTGTACCAGCCCTGGTTCATAACATGAAATAAAATCGTCATTTACTCAGCCTTGTCATTCCAAACCCATGGGACTTTCTTGTAAATGATGACTGAATTAGCATTTTAGAGTGAATTATCCCTAAGAGTTTCTAAAAATGTATTACATGAAAATCTGAGTTAGTTTCTGTTTTCACCATTACTTGTGAAACTAGTCCTACGCTGCACTCACTGTGCTTGTGTTTTTACTATTGACCTTTGGATCTTGACGCGAGACACGCCTGTTATTTAGTTCCCCAATTAAACGTTTACTGAGGGCTGTTAAGCTTGCTTTACATAATTGGTAAACTGTAGGTGATTTATTTTAGTCTTTTATAATAACCTGTAGGTATACTCTTTAGGTGTATGTGCGTGTGTTAACAAACGTGGTTCCATTAGTTTAATAATGTGTCTGTCATACACAGGCTAACGGGACCCTCAGGTTATCTCTCTGATGGACCAGGAAACTACAAATACAAGACCAAGTGCACGTGGCTTATTGAGGGACAGTGAGTATTGGCCTAAAAATGAAACACTCTTTCTCAGATTTGAGGTCTGATCGTTAAGCCTGAACCTGGCCTGTTAACAACACCTTGTAACCTGACATGAACTAAAACAGTAATGTTAAATTTGACATTTTGGCTTAACTCAAAATCGATTACTCTTTTATCACTCGAATAATGCTTGATTACTCTTCCATCACCCCTGTTATATATAAATATATATTATGGTAAGATTGTTGATTGTGATCCTGCCTGATATTTTCTGCAATGTTGGCCACCACTTTTTTGCTTTTTGATTTGGTTTTCTGCCACAGTAATATAATGCTATGTAAATGTTTGTCAGTATTAATATGCAATGAAGTAATTGCTATGTCATGTGATTAATTAAAGTTTTAAATGAATGTCAATCCTATATTTATTAATTATTTCCATAATACACATTTTGATTCATTGCCTATTTGAACCATTTGTCAGCTCCTGTCAGGTTTGGGTTATTTAGAAGACCTCTATATCAAATACATAGTATTTGTGTGGGTTATGGTGGTTGATGGCTGTTTTTTTGACAGGCCGAACTCAATCCTGAGGCTTCGCTTTGAGCATTTTGCCACTGAGTGCAGCTGGGATCATCTGTATGTGTATGATGGAGACTCCATCTACTCTCCTATACTTGCTGCCTTCAGGTATTCTCGTCATTTCTCTTTATTTCTGTGTGTGTGCGTGAGGTGTAAACGGGAGGAGTGAGATGTCCAGGTTAGGCCTGTCGCAATAATCAATATATCGACTTATCGCGCAATATATGTACATGACCTCAATAATTTTTGGTGACGCAATATATCGCCCATTATATTTACTTAAAAATTAATGTCACCATGTTTTGTATATTCCACTTGCACCTGTGTCTTTTGCAGCTTCTCATGGTGTAGTCATGAGGTGCTAGTTCAAATTTTAAAAATGCTTCTACAAAAAAAGTTTAATTTGCAGATATGGTCTTGTTTAGTGCCTTTGTGCATACGGACATCTGACTGCTAAGTAGTGATTGTGTTTTTCAGCAATAGTGTGCACCCTTGATTTACAGAGAAAAGAAGGTCAGGGAAAAATCTGTAGATGGAAAAATCTCCATACAAGTTCTTTGTGCATTTTTATTTTTTTCTACTCGTTACTTTGCACTTTTTGTTAGAAAATGTTTATTTACTATTTATTCAAGTTTTTTAAGGTATCTAATATTTTGATACTTAATTTCCATGATCTAAATATTCTTAAAAATTAAAAGTTTGTTGTCATTTGGAAGTGTGTAGGCCTTCTTGCATTATTATGCTATTACATTATGATTATATATTCAGTGGCATAAAAAGGTCTTTAAAATGACAGTAATATCGCTTATCGCAATTATTTGGGGGGCAATATATCGCACAACAAAAAGTTGTTATCGTGACAGGCCTAGTCCAGGTAATGACCTGTTAATCCAGGATCAGATTAGAATGCGGGAGCTTCCGGAGGGGCCGCTCTGCCTCTCAAGCTCCTTACACCACATCAGACGCTGATTTTGAACACAAGCGTCCAGTGTGAACGTTCCCTAGGAAATATAACTGAGCTCTGGTGGAAATACCCTGATATATATGTCATTCATGATTAATTGATTCTTCAACCAAAAGTATTTTATAATAAGTTTGTAGCATTTGACTGGTCATGTGATCTTAACATTGCATCCACCATTAAAATACTACCGTTCAAATGTTTGGGGTCAGTAAGTGAGGTTTTTTTTATTATTATTCATTTTATTTTATTTGATTTTTTTCAGCAAGGATCCATTAAATTGATCAAAAGTAACAGTAAAGACATCTTAATGTTATAAAAGATTTTTATTTCAAATAAATGCTGTTCTTTCAAACTTTTTAAAATGTATCTTTTTTTTTTTTTTTGAAGGAATTCTTTTCTTTTCCTGCAAGGATGCATTAAATTACATTTGAAATTGTTACTTATTATTATTTTTATTGTTATTTTAAACTGTTATTTTAAATTTCACAGTATTACTGTTTTTCTGTATTATTGATCAAATAAATGCATCCATGGAGAGCAAAAAAAAAAACTTTTAGAAACATAAAAAAAAAATGCCAACACCAAAATATTTATTTCTTTATTTTTATTTCTTGAAGTGGAGAAAATTACAGTCATCTGATTTTTTTTCTTTCTTTCAAGACTTTTAAGTCTTGTTAAAGGGTTAGTTCACCCAAAAATGAAAATTAGACTGTTTTACTTACGCTCGAAGCATCCTAGTTGTATATGACTTTCTTCTTTCAGACGAATCCAGTCGGAGTTATATTAAAAATTGTCCTGGCCCCTCCAAGCCTTTCAATGGGGGTAAGCGGGTGTTCGGTTGTCAACAGTTCAGAAGACGTATCCATATTTCAAACATAATAAACACTTTTCTCTCACTTCCGCTGACTGTCATACACTGAAGCAGTTCCGGCGGATGATGTAAGACGCACGGCGTTGCATGATTAGTGACGAATGAGGAGAGAGAACAAAACAAAATGCCGGTCACGAATTAGAAGTACAAACCGAGGATTTGCAAAGAAAAATGTCAGAGGATTTCGATATAAACCAAGAGGAGACTTGGAAACTTTGCTTCCTTTGCTCCTATAAACAAACGCGCGAGACTAGCATATCTCAGAGGCGCGCGTGCTGCGCATTAGAGGTCTACACGGAGGACCCAAGATCCGAGGACCCGGGATCCGTACGGGTTCGGGGCTATATTTTAAACCGATCGGGTCCAGTCGGGTCTGTGTCTTCCCGGCCGGGTTCGGGTCCATCTTTCAAATAATTGACGGTCCGCGTCGGTTCCGGGTAGTACATTTTTGACATTTCTCGGTTCTGCACGGGCCCGGGTCCAACTTTCAAAATAATAGATGGGTCCGGGTCGGTTCAGTGTAGCACATTTACGGGTCTCTTCGGGTTCGGGGACGAATTTTTGGACCCGTGTAGACCTCTACTGCGCATACGTGCTGTGTCATCTGCCGGAACTGCTTCAGTGTATGACAGTCAGCGGAAGTGAGAGAATAGTGTTTATTACGTTTGAAATATGGATATTTTTCTTTAAAAAAACACATGGATTCGCTACAGGGGGCCTTTATTCATCCCCCGGAGCCGTCTGTGGCACGTTTTATTAT
>NW_015544139.1:207064-219055 GCF_001515605.1 Sinocyclocheilus anshuiensis | reverse complement strand
AACACCCGCTGACTGCAATGATAGAGCTTGGAATAGCCAGGACAATTTTTAATATAACTCCGACTGGAATCGCCTGAAAGAAGAAAGTCATATACACCTAGGACGCCTCGAGGGTGAGTAAAATACAAGCTAATTTTAATTTTTGGGTGAACTAACCCTTCAAGTCTTTTTTTAAGTCAGTTACATATGGTACAAATGTAGAATGGTCTAATTTGAAAGCAAAAAATAAGACTGATTACCCCTTGGCTAACTGCTAATTGGTCAAACTAGTTCTTAAGACACGGTCTTAACATAGAAGCTAAGTTTATGCAACTGGCCTCAGGTGAGCCTGCAAGTAGAAGTATGAACTTGGATAATGACTCCAATAGTTTGTACAATATTTGACAGGACATCTACAAAAATCCAACCTTAACACTTTTTTAAAAAAGCCCATTATAATGAAAGTAGACAGTTAAATGAGAAAGTGCTGAAACTATTAAAAGTGTTGGGTTCCCTGTCAGCAGAGGTATCAAGTGTTCTATGTTCTTCTCTTTCATGTTTCAGTGGTTTGATTGTTCCTGAGAGCTACAGCAATGAGACCGTCCCAGAGGTGGTGGCACAGTCTGGCTTCACCCTGCTGCACTTCTTCAGTGACGCGGCATATAATCTCACTGGCTTCAACGTCTCCTACAGGTAAGCTTTAATTCCTGGACCAAAACAGACTGTACTATAGTTCTGTCTAAAACCTAGTGGGCTGCTTGCTTTGACAGCATCTGAAGGCATTGTGAGCATGCTTCCATCAACTGTCCCAGAAGGTAGACAGCAACACTATTCAGCCAGCTGCCTTATAAAATACCTCAATTTTTTCTTTATGCTAAGGCAGTATTGCATGTCTGCATTGAGTTGAGGTCAGTGAAATACAAGATAGCAGATGGACTGAAAAGTATCAATAGAAATTGATTTGGTTTAATCAAAAATGGGTCACTTTATTTTATACGTGCTGTGTATTTTTAATTTAGCAAAATGTGCGCAACTCATAATAAGTACACTACAGTTCAAAAGTTTGGGGTCCGTTCAATTTTGTTTTTTAAAATTGATATTTGCATTAAGCACGGATGCATTAAATTGATCAAAAGTGACAGTATGGTAATTTGTAATGTTACAAAAGATTTCTAGGCCATTTGCATCAAGGTTACCACAAAAATATTAAGCAGCACAACTGTTTTTAACGTTGATATTAAGAAATGTTTCTTGAGCACCAAATCCGCATATTAGAATGATTTCTGAAAGGTCACGTGACGCTGGAAGCTTGCAAGGTTTTAGAACAGAGCTTTTTTCTTGTAAACAGACTTGTTACTGTCTTGGACTTTGAAACCGTAACCTTAATTTACAACTTTAATACAAAGCTTTCCCTAACCTATGAACACCGGGTTATTTAAGAACATATGTGTTTGTAAGGAAGTTGTCTTGAAATACCAGATACATGGCTGCTTTTGAATGACCATCACTTTACTTTGTGGCTGCATAATGGTGTAGTTACGCCATCTGCGAGCTGGGACAGGGTCTGGTTTTGTTGACCATGGCTGTTGATGAGATCTGAGGATTATGGGTAATGTGGGTGATGTGTCGTCATTTACTCACTCTTATGGCATTCCTGTATGACTGACTTTGTTCTTTGAACACAAAAGGAGAAGTTTACAGTGCTGAAATTTCAAGTCAAGTTTGGTTTATTGTTGTTTCAGCCACTTCAAAAATATAGTGGAAATGTCGTTTCAACCAGTCTGTAAATCACAGGCACACTTCATAGAAAAACTTGCTTTCTTCTATATACACTGTCACATAAGATTAAGGTTTTTGAAAGAAGTCTTCTGTGCTCACCGAGGCAGCATTTATTTGATCAAAAAGAGTTCTAAATAACTGTTCTTATTTTACTATACTTTAAAATGTAATTTATTTCCGTGATGCAAAGCTGAATTTTCAGCATAATTACTCCAGTTTTAAATGACACATGATTCTTCCTAATTAATTCTAATATGCTGATTTGATGCTCAATAAACATTTCTTATTGTTATCAATGCTGAAAACAGTTGTGCTGCTTAATATTTTGGTGAAAACCATGATATTTATATTCAGGATTCTTTGATAAACAGGAAAAAAAACAATTTCAAATAGAAATCTTTTTTAACAATATAAATGTCTTTGTCATTTGAATTCATTCTTGCTATATTAATGTATTAAAAAAAACACTGTCCCTGAACTTTTGAACAGCAATGAACATGCACTGTAAACAATATATACTGTAAAAATACTAAATGCAGTACAAAAAAACAAACACATGCCTGTGATGTTAAACATCATTGGTTCTTGTTTGCTCCATGACTGATCTTGACATGTCAAGTTTAAACATGCGAATGAGATTCTACTGGAGTTCTACTTCTTTTTTTTTGAATTCCACGGAACCTAACCCGAGAGTGAGTAAATGCTGACCAGTTTTTGGCTGGACTGTCCCTTTAAGGCTCTGTGCGCTAGAGAACAAGAGCGCGAGAACAAGAAAATGCAGGTCAGAGTAATTTAAGAAGAGCAGGACAGGAAGCGCAGATGTCTTTGACCTCGGTGTCTGTGGCAGGGACTGCTCATGCGAAGTCCTGACAGTAACTGCAGCGGTTTCTATAGCGACTGCATTTACAGGGGCCCAAAAAAACACTGGAGTGCAGTATCAATAGAACATCAAACACCAATCCTGGCACACACTGCAGACCTTCTGAGACACTCACAAAACCGCGTGAAGCTGAAAGACAGATGCTAGACTGCCTGTTATTTTCTGCCGTCCCTTTCTTCCCATGTTCAGCTTTAGAGGGGAGTGAGCTGCCTACCAATGCAGCTGTTCTTACACACTCCAGTTCAGGCCAATGTTGAAGCAGGTTGTATTGAAATAAGCTCAAGCTAGCTCCTCCTTCAACCCTACAGTTGCTTAAAAGATACCTTTGAGCTGCAAAAGCAATTATTAACCTAAGATGAAGTTAAAATATTAACCAAAAGTCTCATGTAAGTTAATATTTGGTTGTTGTAAATCCTTTATGGATGGATGACTGTGACACAGCTTTGCAGTTTGCAGTGTCACTAAATCAGTGTATACTGCAGCTTTCTAAATCAAGATATTTTTACCGTGGACTAAACGTCCACTGTATAACCAGATACAGTTTTATAGGGGAAATAGGCAGACAATATTGGCAACATCTAATGTCTACTGAGTACAGTGTCTAACTATGTGCTGGAAAAGGTAAATGCCCAAGCAAACAGTGTAACAGTAGGCTTACATAATGTGTGGTGGGCAGTGGTGGAAAGAGTACTGAAAATTTGTACTTAAGTACAAGTACTGTTACATTGCTGAAATAATACTCAATTACAAGAAAAAGTACTGGTGTCAAATCAGTACTTAAGTACTCCTCTCAAAAACTACTCAGAGTACTAGTTACTAGTTACTTTTTAGCCGCCGATATTTAATGAATTACCAAAAAATATTCATATCAAAGATCTATGTGGATAATAGCTAATTTTAACAAAACCCACTTTTATCTTATTGACAAAGTACGTGAATTAGTGGTCATGATACAGGAATTTCTAACTTCAATACCTTGAAAAATATCAGTATCAAAGTACACGTGAACCAGAAGTTGCAACTGACTTCAGTGTTGAGATGTATTTCCAAATCAAACGGAATATTGAATAAAGGGCAGGGTTTTATTGTGGTGCACCTCCACTCCACCTCTTGCTAATAGAGGTGTATAATAATATTGGTTAAGAATATCTGCTTGTTACGTCTGACATCACGCTTCACTGCTTCTGGGCCCTAACCCTCTGCCAGACGCCCCCCAAAAAACAACAAACTGGTCATATACACACTCACAATGTCATGTAATATTGAAAAATGTTTATAACCCTAACCTTTATCGCCATACCGAAATCCCAGAAGGCCTGACAGTGATTCAGCTAAAATATTAGTGTCTGAGCACAGAAACTGTAGTGTGCACAGCAATTTTGAAAATGCTTAGCTTAAATATGTAATATTAATTAAATGGTGCTCATAAATGGCTGTTGAGATAGTATTCTCAAGTGAAATAAGTAGAGGCATGGACCCGGAAACAGCAGTCCTTACGTCATACTTAACAAGAGGATTCTCCCCAAACCGTCAAACTGACGTCATCAGAGCAAGAACGCCATTCCAGAGCGGAAGCGACGGCAGACAATTTCCAATATCCAGCAACATTCCACAGGCCACAATCAACAACCTGATCAACTCTACGCAAAGGAGATGTGTTGCACTGCGTGAGGCAAATGGTGGTCACACCAGATACTGACTGGTTTTCGGACCCCCCCGGACCCCCAATACAGTAAAACTGCACATTTTAGAGTGGCCTTTTATTGTGGCCAGCCTAAGGCACACCTGTGCAATAATCATGCTGTCTAATCAGCATCTTGATATGCCACACCTGTGAGGTGGATGGATTGTCTCTGCAAAGGAGAAGTGCTCACTAACACAGATTTAGACAGATTTGTGAACAATATTTGAGAGAAATAGGCCTTTTGTGTTCATAGAAAAAGTCTTAGATCTTTGAGTTCAGCTCATGAAAAATGGGGGCAAAAACAAAAGTGTTGCGTTTATATTTTGTTCAGTGTAGATATTTTAATATTACATTTTTTTTTTGTGTCCATCCATTTTTTCAAGGCAATCATTATTTCAAGCTTTGAAATTGGTTTAATCCAAGTCTTCTAAAAAGACACATTCGCTTTATATGATGAACAGATTTTAATATAGGCTTTTATTTACATACATATAAATATTGATCAATTAACATTACAAAAATCTCAATCTTAAACATTTGCTTATTCGGTGTATTTGTGTCTTTAAAATAGGGTAACTTTGTTGCAAAAGCTTACAGCACAAGGAAGCTTGATTTCAACTTTGATTTCAAACTGAATTGAATTTACAAAAAAAAAAGACAAGTACACAGTCAGCAATACAATTATAAAACAAATGACCTCAATTTAGTTTCAGTTTGAAAATATCTCCCTTTGGAGTGGACTTTGAGATTTGTAACTTTCTAGATCTTTTTTTTATGCCCAAACATACACACTACACACTGACTAAAATTAAAAAAGTGAAAAAGCATAATAGGACCCCTTTAAATAAGGAAGCACAGTAGGTATTCACAGTTTTCATGTGACGTCGCACCCACAGGAACGCCCACCTGGAGGGCAAAACAAGGTTTTCCTCTGCTGACCGCCAGTTATTTTTTACGAGGTTTGCATTAAATAGTAATTTTGTAAGACATTTATTTAAATATTTGAATATTTCAATATGATATTTAAAGGCCAAATTCAGTATACACCTTATTGATGATGCAGACTTTGCACAGGCAAGCAGATGAACCCAGAATATAAACGCAATATTCAAAGTTTAATATGAAATCTTTTCCCATAGAAAACCATTATAAAGAAGACGCTTAACCATTAGCGCATTGCGTTCATATTCCGAGCTCATCTGCTTGCCTGCATAAAGCACACATCATCAATAAGGTGTGTACTGTATTTGATCTTTTAATATCACTGTTTTAAAGGCACTTTAAGTGTTTACACATTAAACGTTTTAGAATGTCATGCTGTTTTTCATTGAAATATTGCGGTGGGTGCTTTATATGTATTGCAAATGGCCAAAACCTGCATTTATTTTATCCTTTTGAGAGGTGATCTAAATATTTGTGGATTGGAAACTTGACGGGCTTGTGCTGTAGTTCTATGGATTTTTCGCCCCCGCCAGGTCTTTGAGCCAGTCACGTGACTGAAAACTATAAATTAGCATGTTTGTTAAAAAATTGTGTTAGTCTGAATCAGCAGACATTGGAAGCAGATAATATTAGGGCTTTTGTCTGTTCCAGATTACAAAATTAAACTGTTGTCTATATTTTATATTTTGATGGCTGATATATCACTTTCTACACATCACCATATACAATTCTAATTTTTGGATTTTAATTAAATTATGTATTTTAGTAAAACGGCAAATAAACAATAGATTTATAATATAAAATCAATTTTCAGTCATAAAAATTATATATATATATATATATATATATATATACTGTATTACTGTATTTTTTTTTTTACATCCTGCCCAATGTTACCCGGTGAAACAATGTTTATATTAAAGTTAAATTTACTAAATTATAAATGAATGTAAATAAACAATATCACAGATTAATTGAATTATATTTTGATTACCCCATTTCTGCTATCATAAAATACACTTACTTGTAGGTTTACAATTCTTTATATGACATAATTATTATGCTCTTATTCTATTGTGCTTCTTTGGCGTGCATGCATGTGGCGGTGCTCGTTCACTGAAGTCTGTGAGGTTTAGCAGAGAATCGCATGCAGAAGGCTCCAGACAGCAAAATGGAAATGACTTTTTAACGTTTACAGATGGAGAATATATATTAAATGTAAGTTATGCACTGAGGAAAACAGCACATCTCAAACAGAACAAGTAGAGTCTCTGTCAGAGCATCTGAAGGGGCGAACCGCGTTAAACTGTACATATTAACTATATCTTAGGAGTCATTTTAAAGCCCTTAATATGAAGCATGTCTCGTGTTTAGAAAAAAACTGGATTATGCACTTTCCTCACAGCAGCTCACTCTGCAACTTCTGCTATTATTCAGATGCGCTCGTATCAAACTACTGTATATCGATATAAGCGGTATTGCCTCATACCATATCGCTTATAAAAAAATATATTGATAAATCGATATACCGTCCAGCCCTATTTTCTATCATGGTCTAATATGCAGACACTGCAAGTACACCATTTTTAGGTTGACTACCTGAACAGTGTTATTTTAGCATTCATATAATATTTTGAATTAGCTTTTTATATTTTCATGTTGCATTTTAGATTTAGTACTTTAACTTAATTTGATAATATGAAATGTTGCCATGTTTTTCATTGTATGAAATAAATGTAAATATGATTTAAATAAATATTATTTTAAATTTGCATTTCAGCTTTATTTCAATTCATGAAAATGATTTAATGGGTTTTAGTTTTGGTCAACAACTGGGCTGAAACATATATCAAAATAATGCAATTGCACAAATTGCGATATGCATTTTGCAAGGACTTGCAACAGTGAAATGCTTTTAATACTTCAGAAAGCTACAAAGAAAGGTTTAGGTTGACACAAATAGCAGAGAATTGACTTAACATTTTAGTGCCAAAAAATATTAAACAAGTATGTTACTCATAGCATAAATGTATTTTAATTTGCATGGCATGCTGTATCACATTATTTAACAGGTTTTCCTTTAATGCCATCCAGCCCTAGTTAACAATAACAACACTGTTCCTGAAAATTGTAAACATGTTGGCTCTATCAAAACATTGTTCTGATTGAGCAGTCTGGCATATCAACTTCAGTCATGGCCAATGGTGTGGGTTGAGGGTGGGGCTACCTGAAATTAGCTGTTAGTGGGGAATTGTTGTCCAAACAGTGGTAGACCAGAAACAATCCTTAGTTTTGCAGCTCCGCCAGTAATGCAGCAATTGCAAACTTCACATTTTAGTTTTGGTCTAGTATATCAATACAGATGTGAGATTTCCTGTTGCATTGATTTCTCTGTGTCTTTCTGCTCTACCTAGGTTGAATATGTGCCCAAATAACTGCTCTGATCATGGGGAGTGTCGTGTGGGGAATTCCAGTGACTCTGTGCAGTGTGAATGTGAGGTCGGCTGGAAAGGAGAGGCCTGTGATGTGCCCTACTGCTCCTCTGACTGTGGCTCCCCTCTGCGGGGATGGTGTGACAGCGCCGCCAAACGCTGCCAGTGCAAACCAGGATGGCAAGGTAAGTTGTCATATGGCTTAATCATAAGAACGACAGTAAGCTACTGGACAAATAAGAAAATCGTTGTTCATTAATTCACAAATTTAGAGGTTAATTCCATTTTAGAGGGGTTAGTACAATTCTTGAACAAGAGTGATGCATTTCAGGACTCACAACTGCATTTTGAGAGTGAGTTCAGTGAAAATCACCATCACACCTTGCTTTTCGATTGGACTTTTATATTGTTAACATAGATTGAACATTTATTAACTTAGATTGTGGTGTTATGCAAGTCAACATCTTTGATATTTACTTTGTCACTGTTGCTATGGTTACAGGCGTTATTCACGGCTATCATGAGAATAGAAAAGGGGCATGACATTGGATATTTGTACAGTATATACATTAGCGGCTTGAATACTGTATGTAAGCTGTTCTATGACATTGAGTCATTTAAGGAATCTCTTCATCATCAAATTTGTTTATAGATGTAATTCACTCACAGTTCTGGGAATGTGTAGATCTTTTTTGGTTTTCCTAATTGTTTCCTGGCTTTCTTCCTCTTCGCCTCTCACTGTACTGACTACAGATATCTCTCTACAGATCTCTCTGCCTCAATCTCTACGCCTCTAGTGTTGTTTGGGTTTGCTTGAAAGACGGTACACTATGTACAGAGACTGTTTGTCCCAGGGCTGTATTTTAGAGAACGGCTTGTGTTCTTATACTTAGCTTGATTGTGATGAGCTCTGATAAGCCAAATGTGTAAAAATACAGGTGGTTCAAGGTCCTTGCATCTAGTGTAAAAATTTACATTTTGGCACACATTTAAATGACTCCAGGTTGGTACAAAGAGTGTTGGATGTCTAAATCCTGCCTGTACCAAAAATAGAGCAGAGATCGACTGCCGTTACAAAAGTTGAGGTATCGTTTACGTCTAGCACAGGGGCAAGTTATGTGCCAAATACGTAAGGTTAGCAAAAATTACTTTGCAAGAAGTACCAGTAGGTTTGATATTTTAGTAGAAACTTATATGGTTACTATAGTCAGTTTCTATGTTCGTACATGCCTCGTTTATCATTTATCCTTATACATCATTTGCATTAGCAACTTTTCAAATGGCTTTTATATATTGATTTTAATGTTTTACTCTACCTAAATTTTCACTATAAAAAATGAATCATAAAAAACGACTGTTTAAATCTATGATGATCTAAACAAAGAGCAGAATGGTCATTGGTTTGTTATAGGTTGAAATTTATCTATAGCAATTTTTCAAAAATGTCTTATTCCACAGTTGTGGTGTCTTTTAGCCCCATTGATGCCACAGAGACATCAGTGTCAGTGGAGACAATGAAATGAAATGTTAGACATATCCTGTTTATGGAAAATAAATCCAATTTAAAAAGGTTAATATTATCGAATATATTATTGTGTATCATTTTCAGTCAAGCTGTTATAAATATTATTTGATTTTATGTATTTTGGATTAGGGATGGGTCACTATTTTCAAATATTCGATTAGTTGATTTAATTCTAGAATATCAAATAGGTTGTGCGATTATTGTCTTAAAAAATGTCCCCATGTTTTCCGTGCTGATGCGGTGGTAACGCGTTCATGTGGCGCTGCCAATAACGTACCTAAAAGCTGTCAAAGACAATAGAAGAACACACTGTCTCACGCGCACACTGTAGACTTGCGTGGCATAAAAAAAGACTTGCGTAGCATATAATGGTTACAGTAATTTGGGACGATGTCAAATAAGAGCTCTGTGTGGACCACAAACACCCCCGACTGGGTTAGAGGTGTGGCTGAATCCGTATTCAGAAAGGCGCGGAAAACAAATAACACGTTCTACGGAGCCACTAAAGGGACATGGTTAGCCGCTTGCTAACGTTAGCCTGTTACATTACAGTACATAACATTTCACTTACCACATAAACAGAGTAAGGAGAGATGACTGATAGGATGATGGCGAATGATTTGCAGATCCTGAGCACCACTGACAAAACATCTACTCTTGTAAAATGTGTGGTAAGTACTAAGTACTGCCGAGTGCTGCTCCGTATGTGATCGTGAATCTCGAAAGTGAAAGTAAAAAACAAGCGCACATTGGTATTTCAATGCCCCGCATATTAATAACGACTCCTTGATGCCCGCAGTTTACATACAGTATAATTACCCAACGATATAATTGCGACAGAAGATATTGAAGTATATTTTTCCTCCCATCTCGTATCTATTCCCTATTAAATTTTTTTTAAATGGATATGTCCTAGCCTTATGGGCAGTTGGTTTATGCTAATCGACGGACTGTTATGTTGATAAGTTCCATCATTCAGTTATGTTTATTATATTAATGTTTCAGCATGTTACGATCATTATATGGCTTGAGTTAATAGCCTATCTTCTGAATTAAACAGTTTATCATGCAGATTGAAAGCGTGAATCCCATCTCTCTCTCTGTTTATAGGGTGTTTGTGCGTGCATGCGGGGAGGGGTGCGATTTTCGAATAATAATCGAATAATACCTAGCGATTTTCGAATATTAGTTTTGCTTGGAATGCCCATCCCTATTTTGGATGCATAAATGCCAGCTGAGAAATTCACCCTTCGGCTGTTGTATTTCAAAAATGTTCAAAAAGTTTATTTTCTAGTTGGTGGGGTTAAAATGCCCATCGTTGAAGAAACACCCAGTTATTTGCAGACTCTACTTTGAGTTGTTCACTGCCTCAGACTCAGTAATTATTTGCTTCTATGGCAACACTTATAACATCAAAATAGACCTATGATGACCTTGAAATATTAAGAAAAGTGCACCAGGTAGCATCAGCTACAATAAAATGGAATATGAAATACAAATGTGGTCCTCCTTACTACTTATAACTGTTGAGGCTGTGGCCATTTTGACTCTTTATATATTACGTCACAAGACTGAGGTTTCATAATTGTGAGTTTCCAACTAGCAATCACAAGGTCGACAAAGACGTGAACTGTTTTTAATTGTAATTGTGGTAATTATGACAAGCAGCCACTAAACCTCAGTTTTAGGTCAGTTCTCTCGGTCTGTCTGTCCATCTTTGTCTCCTCTCCTCTCCTCCTCTCTCTCCTGTGGAAGTGTTTAATCACCAGTCTGTGAACAGCAGGTTGAGCCACACTCAGAACTGACTCATGTTTCAAGTTCCTCCCTGGTTTCCTGTAATGTTTTATATTTTTAAGCACAGCCCTTTTGTGCAGCTTCAATTTTATTGTTTTATAAAGATTGGACTTGGTTGGACTATATATCAAGAGGCAGAACAAACAGTCTAGAACAGTGACAGCTGTGGTTGAATGTGATAGAAAAAATCCCTCCCTTTCGCACTTTGTTGGTGCATCGCCCTGTCACCCTAATGAAGAAACAGCCCATGATTGGTCCTAGCTGATAAATGATCCGTGCTGCGCAGCTCAAACAAATAGCGAGGTTTCGTTACACTTTTATTTTGTTTGCCGTTTGATGTTTCTCATATGCAACAGAAATGGCAGCCCTTATGAGTTGGGCAACGTCGTGGTCGCACCAGTGTGTCGCAGCGGCAGAAAAAAATTGTCGCAGTCTGGAGCTCTGTCGTAATCAGACTACTTTTTTTATTGATTACATGATTACACTGCATTACATTATTCACGCAATAAATAATTCATAATTTATTGATTCTCCTTATTTCCTCTTTTTCATCTCTTAAATGTTCTTTTAAATGCTTATATACACTCAGAAAGTCTTCCAGTTCTGTGGACATTCACACAAAGTCCAGTCGCTAGTCAGGTGGCTACACGGCATTTGATATATACAGTATCCCACAGAAGTGAGTACACCCCTCACATTTTTGTAAATATTTTATTATATCTTTTCATGTGACAACACTGAAGAAATGACACTTTGCTAGTTTTATAGTAGTGAGTGTACAGCTTGTATAACAGTGTAAATTTGCTTTCCCCTCAAAATAACTCAACACACAGCCATTAAAGTCTAAACTGCTGGCCACAAAAGTGAGTACACCCCTAAGTGAAAATGTCCAAATTGGGCCCAAAGTGTCAATATTTTGTGTGGCCACCATTATTTTCCAGCACTGCCTTAACCCTCTTGGGCATGGAGTTCACCA
>NW_015544139.1:176745-206989 GCF_001515605.1 Sinocyclocheilus anshuiensis | reverse complement strand
ATATATACACATATACACACACACACACATATATACACATATACACACACACACATATATACCCACACACATGTATATACATATATACACACACATATATATACATATATACACACACATATATATACACATATATACACATATATATACATACATACATACATACATACACACAGGGTGTGATTTGTAGGAGGGGATGGGGGGGATTTCCCTCTTCTGGTCTATGAATCCCTGCCCCTGCTGAATTATTTTTATCCCCGGATAAAAAAAATTCCCCTGGGTGATGCTACAACACCAACCACCAAAAGAGCATATAAAATGCAAGTAAAAAAACTGCACCATGACAATACAAACAACAATAAAATCAGAAATGGACTTCAACTGTCAGCGCTCCCGCTTAATAGAGACCGTGTGTTCACACGCCTCAATCAATGCAGGGCTTTTCAGAAAGTCAGTCTATTTCAGACTGAGTGACAGTTTGAGATTAATACACAATGTTTTTTGCTCAAAATTCAATCTACTGTGACCTAATGCAGATAATGTATATAATAAACCGACACATAAATGTATTATGAGACAGAACGTAGAAGTTTACCGTCACCATAATGTGGGAATTATGATCACGCAATATTGACTGATGGAGTGGCAGAGAATCGTCTTTCTGCGAGTCATTAAGTAATTCTGGTTCTGTAGTCTGTTTAAAGAAATGTGAGGTAATCGTGTGAATACATAATGTGCGCACTTTTGAAGTAAAAGTTTGTATGTTGTGTAGCGAAGCACTGATCAAAATTAAATGGAAGCAAACGAATATGTACAGGTTTGTGTCTCGTTATCCTATTCAAAATAGAATATCATTAACTCCCGACTGATTTTGCATTCCTGGCAGAAATAAGAACTATTAGTGTCATTGTAACCAAGTGTTATCATAAATAGTGGTCAGATATCGAAGCCATCTAATCTCAAGGTTAAATCATATTTATTGTAAAAATGTTTGTTACTGCTGCCCAAAAAAATTTTATATAGATTATATATATTTTATATATCTATAGCTCCACTGTGATTTGTGATATATTTTCAAGGAAAATAAAAATCAAAACGTCAAAACATCCCCCCCTCTGGCTTGTTCACAAATTGTATGTATGTATGTATGTATTCATGTATGCATGTATGCATGTATGTATGCATGTGTTCTAGTTGGCAGGGTTAAAATGCCCATCGTTGAAGAAACACCCAGTTATTTGTGCACACTGCCTCAGACTCAGTAATTATTTGCTTCTATGGCAACACTTACAACATCAAAATAGACCTATGATGACCTTGAAATATTAAGAAAAGTGCACCAGGTAGCATCAGCTACAGTAAAAATGGCATATGAAACACAAATGTGTTCCTCCTTACTACTTATAACTGTTGAGGCTGTGGCCATTTTGACTCTTTATATATTACGTCACAAGACTGAGGTTTCATAATTGTGAGTTTCCAACTAACTAGTAGCTATATATATATGTGTGTGTGTGTGTATGTGTGCATGTATGTAATAGTTGCTTAAAAAAAAAAACACCTCAAACTTTCAAATTGTACAGTATATTATTTTCTCACCCTGCCCTAATGACAGCATGTGTGTGTGTGTGTATTTTAGGCCTGGACTGCTCAATAACTGTACCAGCAAATGTTTCCTTCTGGACACGTGAGGAATACAACGGGCATGGCTTGGTGCGGGCGTCCCATAAGGCTGTGGTTCATGAAGACGTGATGTGGGTGATAGGTGGACATATGTTTAACTACACACACTACCAGATGGTGACTGCGTGAGTACACACACACATACTTAACCAAAACGCACTGGAGCATAATAACATTACAGGCTCACAGCTTTACTTTCTCCTTTACTCTTTTTGTCTATTCCTCAGGTTCAACATCTCCTCTCAAAGCTGGATGTCTTTAAACCGGTCCGTCAACTCTGTAACTGGACGCTACGGTCATTCTCTCTCCCTGCATGAGGTTTGTCAATCGATGACAGGTTGTTTAATAGTGTTCATCAACTCAAATGTCTTTATTACAGTCTGATGTATTTATTCCCTACATACACTGAACTGAGACCTGTTTCTCTAAAACTTGTGATTTCATAAGTAATTTGTCTTTGTGTGCATGCGTACAGGATAAAATCTATATGTACGGTGGGAAGATTGACTCCACAGGAAACGTGACATCAGAACTCTGGGTGTTCCACACATGGAACCAGTCGTGGGTTCTGCTGAATCCACGTGCTAAAGAACAGTATGCCGTCGTGGGCCATTCTGCACACACTGTCCAGCTCCATCCCGACAGATCAGAGCCCGTCATACTGGTCATCTTCGGACACTGCCCTCTTTACGGATACATCAGCCAAGTGCAGCAGTACAACATTGGTGAGTAGCGCACAGTAGTGTCAAATGCTCAACAGCTGGCCGATACCTTGAATATTATCGCCATAATTTTACTGACGTTATAATATTAGGGAATAGTGTGAATATTGCAATAACATTAAAAGTTTAACTTAGTTAAACCAATTTCACCCTTATGAAATATGACAGCGTCAAAGGGATTGTTTGGCTGCTTTCAAAAATTGACAGCTGTATTTAAATGTGGGATTGAATCTGAAAATGTGATGATTGACAGTGATAACAAACCATAGCTACAGATGGGACAAAAAAATATCATACTGTATATCAAAATAAATATTTGATTTAATTACTCTTCTCCGGTCATATACATGGCTGCTACACCACATGTTTTTCTTTTCAGCATCTTGCGTCATGCACAATATGTTATTTTTAAATGTCATTTTTAAAAACAAAAAAAGCATCTTTTAAAAGCAGGCCTCAGGACACCTGTGTACTGTTCCATTCAGCCTAGCTGTTTGAAAGGAAGAATTCATCCTATGTGAAAGCACCCTAATCCTTTTCAGAATATTGAGTGCCATCACTGACTGAAAGTCACAGTGAACAGTTGTGACCCAGTTTCTGTCTGATGAATCAGACCTCTAGGTACCGCAGAGACTTGTCATTCATCACAAAATTAAAATGAGGCCCTTTTTGATATTAGTTTTCAATTGTGTAAAATGTTTTGCAGTTGGAAAAAAAAAAGTGCAGTTGTTTTCATGATTGATTGTTGCTGTCATTTGTGATGGAGAGAGAGAGGAGACTGGGGCTGGTTTTCACTTTGATTTCTGGATGCCAGTGTGGTTTGAAATCAGCATACAAAACCCCTGCTAGGGAAAACAAGCATTTACTCAATTAGACTCTTGTCTCAAAACCTTAATGTAGTTCTTCCTCATGTGGCAATTATCCCTGTTCTGGTCTGTTTGCAGGAATTGTTTACTCTACTGCCCTCTAGCGTTGTAATGGAAGAGCAAAATCAAAAATATGTGTAACTATTTTTTTTTTTAGAAGGACTAGTTGTGTTTCTTTCTTCACTATCTCTCATCCTGTACTTTTCACTCTTCCCTTTGCAGTAAAGAACACATGGAGTGTTTTAGAGACTCGTGGGGCGCTGGTTCAGGGTGGCTATGGGCACAGCAGTGTGTATGATCCTCAAACCCGCTCCATCTACATCCATGGAGGCTATAAAGCTTTCAGTGCCAATAAATACGGCCTGGCCGGGGACTTGTACCGCTATGATGTGGACAAGAGAATGTGGTGCGTTGAGCAGCATTACACAATTTAATTTAATACTGATTACTTTTTGACTTCATAATTTTAAGGCTAGGCTTAAAATGGAGAGCCTGCTTAGTTAGCTTTTTTTAATCCAATATTGTGTAAAAAAAAAAAAAACACTACAACAGTAGTACTTGTTATGCTAGCATGCTGCTATGAACATAGTCTTTTTTTGCTTTCTCTGGGTTTCCTGCTAATGATGTCTCTGATTAATCTGTAGGTTGATTCTGAGGGACAGTGGTTTTTTCCGTTACCTCCACACGGCGGTGATTGTTGGCGGGAACATGTTGGTGTTTGGAGGGAACACGCACAACGACACCTCAATGAGCCATGGGGCGAAATGCTTCTCCTCAGACTTCATAACATACAGCATAGGTGAGTACCAGACACCGTCTTTGTCACCTGAATGTTCAAACCACATGTACTCCGTACATCTGTGTATGACTGGGCGGCCTAACTATATATACAATAATGTGACTTATCCATTCAAAATTAGGAGGTTGTACTCTCGAGTCTTATTTTTTGAAGATAATGTGACTGTAAAGACCTATTCACAGCAACACATTTGTTTGTCCGATTTTCGCATGCGATTTGTCTGTTCAGATTATTGTGTAAAAAAAACACAAAAAAACCCAGCAGGTGAGTTCAATAAAAAAAATGCAGATTCAATTTCTTACAATAGATGGCGCTTATAGAAAAGCAGAAACAGCCATTCAGATTTTGTATTTCCAGCACCAATTATAAGAGTGCAGAGACCAGAGAGCCAATTCTGGATTTTACCTCTGCCTAGGTAAAATCCAGATCAGCTGCTGGTACATAAAATTTGCTGCCGCTCATGAATAATCTATAATGCTAAACAATAGTGAAGAGCAATTAATTATATGGCCCAACGTCTTAGCATGAACAGGCCTTTTAAACCTATTCGTTTGTAATACTTTTTTATTGCTTCCAACAAGTTTTTAAAATCGGACGTAAAGAATGTAATTCACTTTCCAGCAAAATAACTGTATTGAATGGTTATGTAGTGAGATTTTTCTTAAACTGTCATTCGCCTACCTTTAAGAACATTTTACATTCTAATTCGCTCACTTACTGCATCCTCTCTCGTATGGCATCATATGTATATAATATCTGTCTTTCACAATATTGAACAGCAGAAGAGACACTCACACAGAAACCATAATTGAATTTCTGTGCGTGTAGCAGCAAGCCATTAGAGACCGAAATACACTCATCAGGGGGGCTTCTTGCAGAAGGATGCGTGATCTTGAAGCCATTATTTTATGAGTGACACATTTGAGTTTTGTAATCTCCAGGGATTGGAGACATGCCTGTCTGGTGCTATTATCTCGCTTTTAATTTAGATAATGAGGGATGCTATGAGTATGATGTCAGAATAGATGCACTACGAGCACTTGAATACGGCGGCTCTTGAATGTGAGAATATGATGCATGGGTTGAAATTCCGAGCGGCTTTGAGGAGTTTGTATTGCCTGTATAATACACAGGAAGCTGCAAACTTATCAGAAGTGTCTGCGTTTGCTTATTCATCATTATAATTTCTTCCTCTTGTTCTTCCCTTGCCAACTTCTCTTTTGAGTTTCAGGCTAGCACTGTGGTAATCTGTAATTAAGTAGAGGCCTTTCTCGACCCTGAGGGTAATTGCTCTGTCCTTACGAGCTGAACTCAATTATACTGGCCCACACCAGGATGCTGATTTCGATTGGTCAGAAAGTTTGCCAGCAGGGGGCAGTGACTTGTCACACATACTGTACTGCACTAATAGCTATAATTTCTCTTCATGCTTCTCTTACTCCTGTTAGATTAGCCACTAACTCCTTCTATTTAACATCTAAAGAAAGAGATGATTCAATATTAAAGGAATAGTTCACCCAAAAATGAAAATTTGATGTTTATCTACTTACCCCCAGGGCATCCAAGATGTAGGTGACTTTTTCTTCAGTAGAACACATATGATGATTTTTAACTCCAGCCGTTGCAGTCTATCAGTCGTATAATGCATGGCAATGGTAACAAAATCTATGAGAGTAAAAAAAAAAACATGCACAGACAAATCCAAATTAAACCCTGTGGCTCGTGACGACACATTGATGTCCTAAGACACGAAACGATCGGTTTGTGCCAGAAACCGAACAGTATTTATATAATTTTTTACCTCATAGTAGTGTATTAGAGGTAAAATATGATATACAGTGGGTACGGAAAGTATTCAGACCCCCTTAAATTTTTCACTCTTTGTTATATTGCAGCCATTTGCTAAAATCATTTAAGTTAATTTTTTTTCCTCATTAATGTACACACAGCACCCCATATTGACAGAAAAACACAGAATCGTTGACATTTTTGCAGATTTATTAAAAAAGAAAAACTGAAATATCACATGGTCCTAAGTATTCAGACCCTTTGCTCAGTATTTAGTAGAAGCACCCTTTTGATCTAATACAGCCATGAGTCTTTTTGGGAAAGATGCAACAAGTTTTTCACACCTGGATTTGGGGATCCTCTGCCATTCCTCCTTGCAGATCCTCTCCAGTTCTGTCAGGTTGGATGGTAAACGTTGGTGGACAGCCATTTTTAGGTCTCTCCAGAGATGCTCAATTGGGTTTAAGTCAGGGCTCTGGCTGGGCCATTCAAGAACAGTCACAGAGTTGTCGTGAAGCCACTCCTTCGTTATTTTAGCTCTGTGCTTAGGGTCATTGTCCTGTTGGAAGGTAAACCTTCCACCCAGTCTGAGGTTCTGAATGCTCTAGACTGGGTTTTCATTAAGGCTATCTCTGTATTTTGCTGCACTGAGCGTTTCTTCTACTCTAACGAGTCCCTCAGTCCCTGCTGCTGAAAAATAGCCCCACAGCATGAGGCTGCTACCAGCACACTTTACTTTGAGTGTCACAGCAAAGGGTCTGAATACTTAGGACCATGTGATATTTCAGTTTTTCTTTTTTAATAAATCTGCAAAAATGTCAACAATTCTGTGTTTTTCTGTCAATATGGGGTGCTGTGTGTACATTAATGAGGAAAAAAAATTAACTTAAATGATTTTAGCAAATGGCTGCAATATAACACAGAGTGAAAAATTTAAGGGGGTCTGAATACTTTCCGTACCCAATGTAAATACTGTTCGTTTCTGGCACAAACGATCGTTTCATGTCTTAGGACATCAATGTGTCGTCACGAGCCGCAGGGTTTATTTTGGATTTGTCTGTGCATGTTTTTTTTACTCTCATAGATTTTGTTACCATTGCCGTGCATTATACGACTGATAGACTGCAACGGTTAAAGTTAAAAATCATCATATGTGTTCTATTGAAGAAACAAAGTCACCTACATCTTGGATGCCCTGGGGGTAAGCAGATAAACGTCAAATTTTTGGGTGAACTATCCCTTTAAGGGTCAGCTCAGAAAATGCAAACAGCTCATCTTGCAAACCATGGCGAGAAAGATGCAGGGAACTGGGAACATTCTGTTTTATCCCATATTGCGTAGTATTACAATGTTATTTCGTTTTAGAGTACAAGTAAAGGTGCCTTATAGGCCCTGCACTTCTGCACAGGTCATCAATTTATGTGAAGGTTGGACTTACGGATATTAATTGGGTAATGTGAGTGGAGATTACTGAGCAACGATTAGTCTTCATTCATTAATATTCATGAGCTCTTCTCTGTAGTAATGTCTCTAAAACGTATTCGGGCAGCACTGGCTGAGATTCACTTTGTCTACCATTTTCTCTTTTCTAGCTTGTGATGAGTGGATTGTACTGCCCCATCCAGATCTTCACCATGACGTCAACCGTTTTGGCCACTCAGCTGTGTATCACAATGGGTAATCTCAATAATTTATATGTGCTCAGTATGTGAAAATATTCAGTCCCACTTATAGTACAGGATATCACATAACTAAAGAAACCATCATCTACCTAGAAACCAAACCAACTCCGATGCTAATAATTTGCACTGAATAATTCATTAAAGTGATTTAACAAAATAAGAGCATCATATTTTTGCTTTCAAACACTCCGGCAAACTTGCCATATAAACTGTAAACAGGCTGTTTGATTTGTTACAAACGGAGTCAAAATGATTTCCTGTTGTATTGAGTCCTGAATGTTCCTTTTTAAAAGTGTTTCTATTTCTGTGATATTTGAATATGAAGTCTATATTTAAATCTGCCTGTAATCTCCTTCCATACGGATTAGTCAAAAGCAGAATCATTATCCATAAATAACATGTCTCATTAGTGCTTCACATTGCCAGCTGAACAAACATGAGTCTTCTAACCGCACTTATCCACACAGTCACACACTCTCACAGAAGACTGTCTAGAAGACTCTTGTGAGATTTTGATGTGAGCTCACTGTGATCTGTATTCTTACCTATAATTCCCAGCGTCATTGTCAGTGCCGATATGACCACTGAGTGACCCCTCTGTGGGGAGCTGTGGCACAACACTTCTTTTGCTGTTTGACTTGTCAGTCTCACACGCTTTATTCATCATGCCTCCCAACTTCCTTTTCATGTTCTTCCTCATTCACACTGCCCTCTTCCTCCTCACCCTTCATACCTCTCCCCTCCCATCTCTCGTTCCTTCAGAGATACTCGAGGTTAATCTCCGTCTCTTTCTGTGCGTGTGTGTCAGGGTGATGCACGTGTATGGAGGCTTTAACAGCCTGATGCTCAGCGATGTGCTGAGGTTCACCCCTGCGAGCTGCGCTGCTTTCCCGGAGCAGCTGGAGTGTGTGACGGCTGTGCCCGGCGTGAAGTGTGTGTGGAACTCCACTACCTCCACCTGTATGTCCTGGGACGCAGCGGCACCCCATGACACAGAGAGCTTGAGAAACACCTGCAGTCCCAGAGGGGGTAAGTGACGGGAACAAAGAGGACGTCTGCTTTCTGTGTCTCATTTGAACTATTCAGACAGGATTAGATTTTAAAACAGTTTAAAAAAGTTCAAATTATTACCATGCATGGGGACTTCTGTCATTTTATTTGGCAATACAGATAGGATATTGTCTGGATTTTGCTGATTTTATATATTTTTATTAAAGAAATTAGTACTTTTATTCAGCAAGAACATATTAAATTGTTTAAAAGTGACAGTAAAGACATTTATAATGATATAAAAGATTTCTATTTCAAATAAATTCTGTTCTTTGTGAACTTTCTATTCATCAAAGAATAAAAAAAATCATAATTTGCACAAAAATGTCAGGTAGTACCAGTATTTTCAACATCATAATAAAGAAATGTTTCTTAAAGGGGTCCTATTATGCTCTTTTACAATGTCTTGATTTTGTTTTGGGGGTATACTAGAACAGGCTCTCATACTAGGTTGTTCGAAAAACACATTATTTTTCACAGATTTTAGATTATTACAAAACCTCTCTCCCCAGTCTGGCGTGAACGACTCGCATAGTTCCTGTATCAAATGAAGGTCCGCCTTAAAATATCTCCTTTTGAAGTGGACTTTGAGCTTTGTAACTTCGCAGATCTTTTTTTATGCTCAAACTGCAACATTACAGACTAACTAAAGTTGAAAAAGTGAAAAAGCATAATGGGACCCCTTTAAGCAGCAAATCAGCATGATTTCTGAAGAATCATGTGACACTGAAGACTGGAGTAATGATGCTGAAAATTCAGCTTTGCTATCACGGGAATAAATTACATTTGAAAATAGAAAACATTGGTTGTTTTGAGTTGTAATATTTCACACTATTACTGTTTTAATATTAATGTAGTTTTGATCAAATATGCAGCCTGTCTTTTGCCCGAGAAATCCCTTAGTTATAGTTATGAATTTATCACTAAGAGTGATGAATTATCACTGAGGGTTTTCTTAACTTAAAAGGGTTTATTGCACCCGGCTGCTGGCTCTCCTTATTGATGTGAAGTTTTTTATGCCTCATGGGATACTAGCAGGCAGTATTTATATTTATCCAGAATATTGCCAAAAAGGTCTAAATCCATGATGTACCAGGCAGTAAGAAGTTTTGCCCACACAGATAATGTTAGCTTTAGTTATTTGGCAAAAGAGGTGTTGTGAAAATACAATATCCACAAACACAAGCATTCTTAACTGAACAGGATTAGATTTCTTTGAGGATGATTTCTTTGAGGGCCAGAAATGATGGGTCATTTGCTCTATAGGTTTTTTTTACTGAAATTGTGATTCTCAATTTAATTCTAATCCAAATCAAAACTGTAAGAAGTAGGAAGAGCTAGTCCTGTCTGAATAGATGTTAATCTTAATGATCTGTCAGATGCAGTTGCTTACAACAGATTTATCTGTATGCTTAACTTTTGTTCCAGAGTATGGCATCACTGAATGCACAGTTACTGCCACAGGCGTTGTATGCAGTAATTTATGTGTGTGCTTTCCAGATGCAGATGGTGAAAAGTGTGACCAATATTCAGACTGCTACAGCTGCACAGCGAACACTAACAGCTGCCAGTGGTGCGCTGCGGTCTGTGTGTCTGGTCATAGTAACTGCACCAGTTCCCCGGTAAGACTCAACATTTAATACGCCATGACTTAAAGAAAAGTATGTGGAAGAACACAGTTCAGTTTATGAATTTGTAATACTGGGTCTTTGCTCTGACATGTCTAATCTGTCTGCCGGTCTGCAGGGTGGGATAATGGAGTATGAGGCATGTCCAAAGGATAACCCATCCTTTGTGTGCAGCAAGAAGACCAACTGTAAAAGTTGTGCCACAGATCAGAACTGCCAATGGGAGACGAGAAATCAAGAGTGCACTACCCTCCCTGGTAATGAACACAAACAGTGTGGTTTAACTGATCCTTTGACCTTCAAATCATATAGAAAGATCTTTGAAGTTCAAGAGCAAAGTCATATGTAAATAATGTGATAGTCCAGTGCAAAAACAATGTCAGAGCAACAAAGTATGAATAAAAGTATAGAATAAAATATCTAATATTATTGGGATAACATCACTCTTATTAATTTTGTGTTATTATTTTTTAAATTTAATTATTTATTATTTATTTTTGTTAAATGCCACCATTAATAATAATAATAATAATATCATGTTATTTAATTCGTTATTTTAAAAGCCTCTGTTTATCATTAGAATGTGTATTATATTATATTATATTGTATTATATTATATTAGTCTGTTTCAAAAACAATAGCAGAACATGATGATATAGACTGAAATGTATTATTGGGACAATATGGTGGGATAGTATCACTATTATTTATTTTAAATTATTTATTATTTTGTTAATTTAAAATCCTTCGTCCGTCATGATAATAATGAAAATATCACTATTATTATTATTTTGTTATTTCAAAGGCCTTCGTTCATCATTAAAACTCGATGTCACAATTGCCATGTTTGTCATATGTTAATCTGGATCCCTGATGATTGCGCCATGTTTGTGTTTTAGGGAATATCTGTGGGGAGAGTTGGCACCTGGTGGGGAACTCGTGTCTAAAGCTGATCACAGCCAAGGACTCGTATGACAACGCTAAACTGGCGTGTCGCAGTCACCAGGCGGTGCTGGCATCCCTCACCACGCAGAAGAAAGTCCAGTTCGTCCTCAAAGAGATGCATAACAGATCATTGCAAGTGAGATTGCTGCACATTTTCACAGTTTTTCTTCCTTATGACGTGGTTTTTTCATGACTTTATCACCTGGGGGGGTGTAAGGCACTAGTTTTTGTAAAGCTCTTCACACATTAAACTGAATTGAATATGACTTGTATTGTGTGCTGCAGTCAAAAGCAGTGATCACTCCGTGGGTGGGTCTGAGGAAGATCAATGTCTCCTACTGGTGCTGGGAGGACATGTCCCCCTTCACCAACTCCACGCTGCAGTGGCTGCCGGGTGAGCCCAGCGATGCTGGTTTTTGTGGGTACCTAGCTGAGCCCACTTTTAACGGACTAAAGGCGGCGACCTGCGTCAACTCTGTGAATGGGAGTCTGTGTGAAAGACCAAGTGAGAGATGCACATACTGTACACACACACAGCATTAACTAGTGCTCGCTTGTCTTATTAACAGAGAACTCGTGTCAGTGAATAATGTGCAAGTGTGCAGTTTCCTGTTTCAAAAATATTTTATTTGATAAATTCCTGTTTTTAAAATATGGTATTTTTTAATTTTTATGTTTTATATAATTTCCTTTTTAAAATTATTTTCTTATGTTTTTTAATATTTTATAAATAGTTTTTTTTTAAACAGGAAATTTTATAAAATTATAAAAAAAATATAATAGTAACAATAATAATAACAGCAACAACAATTCAAACACTGTTCCACGCCCCTTCCTCTTCAGGCCCCTCCCTCATTCCCGCCCCTCAGCCAATGTTAAACGTCAGCTTGTGCCCACTAGAGGGCAGCTACAACTGGTCCTTTATCCAGTGCCCAGGTAAAACTCATGTGACTTATACAAGTTGTTCTATACTGGTTGAGTTTGACAAGTATAAAAGGATAACAAAATGTCTCTTTGACGATAATATACTTAAAACGTGTCTAAAATTAAGCAACATTGTGAATATTGCAGTGCTTTTTTGGGTTATTCATAATATTTCTATTTAAAGAATCCTGAAAAAAAAATGCATCACATTTTCCACAAAAGTATTATACAGCACAAGTGTTTTCAACATTGATAATACTACAAAATGTTTCAGCATTTTAGAATAATTTCTAAAGGATCATGTGACATTGTAGAGTGGAGTAATGCCATCACAGGAATATAATACATTTTAAAATATTTTAAAATAGAAATATATTATTTTAAATTGGAATAATGTTTCACAGTATTACTGTTTTTACTGTATTTTTGATTAAATAAATGCAGCCTTTCATAAACATATATATTTTTTTATAGACCCACAAATTTTGAATGATATTGTACTTCTACTAAAAAATGTTGTTATTTAAGATAATATAAATGAAAATTATTAAATATAATTGGTTTAAAAAAAAAAAACTGGACTTAAACTGAAAACGTGCCTTGATCTTTTAATTCTTCATTTAAACATTGTGACTATTGTGAATGTTGAATAACCTTTTAAATCCATTTTAGAGATAATGTAATTATCACAATGTACAGTGAGTATAGAAAAGAATCACTCCCTTTAAAATATTCACATTTTGTTGCTTTTCAGCCTGAAATGAAGACGGACACAGTTTTGTTTTATCCAGCTGTATTTACTCAGTGCAACTTATAACATCCAAGTGAAAGATATAACACCAACATCAGAAAAACAAACAAACAAAAACACTAGAATGATTAGAGTTGGAAAAAGGATCACCCCTCCTAAAAATGACTTGTACACCCAATCAAGTGTAAAACAAAAACTGTGTCCGTCTTCATTTCAGGCTGCAAAGCAACAAAATGTGAATATTTTAAAGGGAGTGATTCTTTTCTATACCCACTGGAAATTGAAGCATTAAATAGCTGACAAAAACAACTTTTTAAACATAAATTGCTCTGGCGCTTTTTGTAGCTACTTTTATCTCCGTTTAACTTCAGATAATGTTGCCGTTTTATAATGTTGATCATGTTTTCTTCAGTTTTTCTGTTTGTTCCTCTCTCATGCAGCATGCCAGTGTAACGGACATAGCTCTTGTGTCAATGAGAGTGTGTGTGAGAGATGCGAGGACCTAACCACAGGCAAACAGTGTGAGAGCTGCATCTCCGGTTACTATGGCGATCCCACAAACGGGGGCAGCTGTCAGTGTAAGTCTAAACACAAGCCCTTGCCAAAATAAAGTTGGCTTTTGCTGGCAGTTTGATAGGGTCTTAACTGGATGTGTGTGTTGGTCATTTGCAGCTTGTAAGTGCAACGGCCATGCCAGCATGTGTAACTCTAACAATGGCAAATGCTTCTGTACCACCAAAGGCATCAAAGGAGACCGCTGCCATTTGTAAGTGTGCGCACACACACACTCGTTCTGCCTCAGTCTCATGAGGTTTTTTCCACTCTGCCATTATAAGTAATTTGTCAAATGTACGACGGATAGCTTATCGTTATCTTGTCTATATCAAACTCTATTCTTTATAATTCTACTCATTTTCACTCTCTGCTTTTGTTTCATTCTGTCCCTCAGGTGTGAGGTAGAGAACCGTTACCAGGGCAACCCTCTGAAGGGAACGTGTTATTGTGAGTATGTCAGTGCAGCGGCTGATGGCTGTTCACATTGTGGCTATTTGAGTAATTTAGTCATTTTCAGAACTACTCATTTTGTCCTTATCTGACTAAATCAGACAGAAACCACAAACCTGCACGTGTCAGTCAGTCTGTGAAAATGTCCAGATTTTTTTTCTCTCTGAGTAATATGTTCAATATTATCTTTTATCCTTTTCCTCTTTCTCACACACACAACTATTTCTTTATCTCTGACGCACAGACACTCTGCTGATAGATTACCAGTTTACCTTCAGTTTGTCTCAGGAGGATGACCGCTACTACACTGCCATCAACTTTGTGGCAACTCCAGATGAGGTGCGTTATGCTGAAAAGACTTCACTGTTCAGAAAGTACCTCTTTTTTTTTTTTTTCTTGTACAGTCATGGTCAACTAGGTGTCAATAAATCAAGGCTGACATCTTCCCTTGATTTGCAAACACAACAAACCAAATAGTGAACTAATTTGATTGACGTGCATTTGGACATCTGATGTTATTGTTATCAATAAAGTTTTTTTTTTCCACCATACATTTATTCAGCACTTCACTGTTGAACAGAGGAAACAATAGAGCATCGAGGGGGTTTATCAAGGGCACATTCTTACGTTAAAATTGAGCAGAAACACAATAGATCAGAAGCTTCTTGTCAGAAGGTTCCTCATGTACTTTGTGAGGTCCATCTTGAAATTTTGACACACACACACACACACACACACACACACACATATATGGGGTCAGTAAAATTTCTTTATGAAATTAATACTTTTATTCCACGAGAATGCATTATTTTGATCAGAAATGACAGTTAAGACAGATTATATGTAAAAAAAAATTAATCTTTTCTATTTATCAAATCATTTTTGGGGAAAAAGTACCACGGTTTCCACAAAAATATTAACAAAATATTAACATTAAAGACTAGAGTAAGTGCTGATGAAAATTCAGCTTTGCCATCACAGGAATAAATTATATAAATGTTTTAAATAGAAAATATAGTAAAAAAGAAAACAGTTATAGGTAATAATATTTCACAGTATTACTTTTCCACTGTATTTTTGATATTATAAATTTAGCCTTGGTGAACATAAGAGACTTTTAAAAACAATTGAAAAATACTTACAGGCTCCAAACATTTGAATGATAGTGTACTTATATTTTTAGGAAATTCACCATCAAAATATTTTTAAATATTACATAAGCATGCATGAATGTCTCTTTTTATATATAATAGAGACTTTAAATTTAATGACTTATGAAATAAAAGGGACTTTTATTTGATTTGATTTAATTTTTTTTTTTTTTTTGAGTTGACACTCAAGCAGAAGACATAGATGTGCATCAATTTGCAAAGCGGATCATGCTGTTAATCGTACTGCTGATATGCTATGGTATAAACGGTACAGCAGAATGTCTTTATAGCTTGTGAAAAAAGTTTGGGCTTATAAAAATAAATTTTAGAGGGTGTATATTTTTCTTTGATTCTTTCATATTTTGGCTTGTTTTGTCTGAATGTTGTTGTTTTTTTGGGGGGATTTCTCTTGCAGCAAAATCGAGACCTGGACATGTTTATTAATGCCTCAAAAAACTTTAACCTCAACATCACATGGGCAACCAGCTTTGCAGGTATGGAGCCCAGTCATCATGTGCTAAACATATATTTTAAGCACATCATAAATGTGCTGTGTGTGCAGTTGAATCTCTCTTCCTTCCTGTAACCCTGCATTTCTTCCTTTCTGAGCAGCTGGGACTCAAGCTGGTGAGGAAATCCCTATAGTCTCCCGCAGCAACATAAAGGAATTCAAAGACAGTTTCTCCAACGAGAAGTTCGATTTCCGTAGCAATGCCAACATTACCTTCTACGTGTATGTCAGCAACTTCACCTGGCCAGTCAAAATCCAGGTGAGAGGAGTCCACTGACATACACAGAAAAATATCACTGCTGTGTGTGTGTGAGCACCATTTAAACATCAGCGAGGGTCTTTGTGTTTTGTTTTGCTATCTTATCCTCTCCTTCCATCTGTAAATTCACACAGGCCGTGTCCTTTTATTATTTCTCATATATCTTTGGCCTTTTCTGTCTGGTCTGGAAATGATTTGGCAGAGCTCCCCCCCCCTCTTCTCTACTCCTTTCCTCCTCTTTTCCTTTTCCCCTCCTCTCTTCCTTTGCTTTGGAAAGTGATCTAACTTACCCTCCTGTGCTAGGACTCTGAAACTCAGAGTTTGGGTTTGATTTTCCGTCCACTATTCTAGAGCACGTTCTCTCCTCAGCTCATGGAGAAAGGGTGAATTTCTCACAGGTAACGCCTTATTGTCTCTCTCGTTCGCCTTTCGCTTCTCTAACTGACCTTTGGATGCCACATTTCATCTAACAGAGGTTGTATGTGCAGATTTGAGCGCGAATGTGGGCGAGAGGGGTTGCGCTGTGGTAACTCTGGAGGACAGAGGGGCTGTTGTCAGGCATTTAGAGGAGAACGACGAGAGGGTTTGGGCTGGAGAAAAACGCAGCACTTGAAACCTGCTCTGTAAATATGGCAGGCTGAGACTGAGAGTGTCAGAAGGAATGTTAAGTTGAAACACATGGCTCTTTGAGAGCGAGAGACTGAGAGGAATAAGAGAGATCAGAAAGTTCAGAAGAGGCACAGTTCCAGCCTTCTGTTTCTGCCTCTTGTTTTCTTTTTGCCTTTGGTCAAAGATTCTGTGCAGCCAGTGTAGTTTTTGGCCAATGGAATGGAAGAGTGTATGCATGTGAATCTAAACAAGAGTATAGTAGGAGCGTTCATGTGACGAGTTTCTGTATGCATGTTATTTAAAAGCAGAATTTGATTGAATCCCTCAAAAACATTTACAGGTCACATTTCAACCCCAAATCAATTTTTTTTCATTTTGCATAAAGACTTCTTTCTTATGAATCGCATAATAATGAAGACATTTTCCTTTGTGTTTGCATTTTTACATTTTTAATTGGTGTAAATTAAAATTCATGTAAACAACAACAAACGCTACCACTGTGTCTAAATACAGTTGAAATCATATAATTATTTATTCACATAATTTTTTTGGCTTCATTGTCATTGGGGTGAAAGATGATTAAAGCTACCTTTCCAACATTCATGCGATTGTCAAATTTTGCACCCTGGAAGTAGCCTGTTACCCTCTGCTTTTTCACCATAGTAAAATGAATGAGTAATGAATGTATGAATATCCACACAAACAAGCAAATAACCGCCTTTAGAGCTGAAATAATGATAAAAAAAACATAAATAATTATAATACCGTTATTATGGACAATTCATAACTGTCCATTTTACAAAAGTAGTATTTATAAATAATGTTTTAGTGCTAATATGTTGGTAATTTGACCTCCCAGTCAAAGTTTTGATTAGAGTTCATCACGCCCGGTCGGTGTTTGCATACAGTCTAGCTGCAGAAGTTTACATATTTCTGCACACTCAAAGCTCAGATCAGATCTGAAAATTCTGTATACACTAATAAACTCTACACAGCTCTGTCATTTGTCGGAGAGAGTGGAAAGGCAGGTTTACATTGTCATTGGGGTGAAAGATGATTAAAGCTACCTTTCCAACATTCATGCGATTGTCAAATTTTGCACCCTGGAAGTAGCCTGTTACCCTCTGCTTTTTCACCATAGTAAAATGAATGAGTAATGAATGTATGAATATCCACACAAACAAGCAAATAACCGCCTTTAGAGCTGAAATAATGATAAAAAAAACATAAATAATTATAATACCGTTATTATGGACAATTCATAACTGTCCATTTTACAAAAGTAGTATTTATAAATAATGTTTTAGTGCTAATATGTTGGTAATTTGACCTCCCAGTCAAAGTTTTGATTAGAGTTCATCACGCCCGGTCGGTGTTTGCATACAGTCTAGCTGCAGAAGTTTACATATTTCTGCACACTCAAAGCTCAGATCAGATCTGAAAATTCTGTATACACTAATAAACTCTAACAGCTCTGTCATTTGTCGGAGAGTGGAAAGGCAGGTTTAGACACATTTTTGACAGGTTTTTGTGAGATTCAGCTGCTTAAAAAATGACACGCTTTAAAATACACTGGACTCATTCTTTTTAGCCCAGTTTAATTTTCAGAGACAAGTCTTATATTCATAGGTCGACTTCATGAGGAGTGTAAACACCAGAGCTGTGTCACGCTGTCAAAACATTGCTCTGTTTGTTTGAGCAGTGCGACATGTCAACTTCTGCCTCAGCCAATGGCACGAGTTTGGGGTGGGACTGGCTGTTTGTGCAAACAATGGCAGATGGGGGCAGAATGTAAAAAGTGTTTGAGACCTCAAACTTCAGAATCCAAATTTGGATTTTTGCGTTTCATAGTGGTTCAGAAATGACACACTCCTCCGTTCATCTTGTAAGAGTTATTAGCAAAGTTATTAGCAAATGTCTGATTCTACAGGCCTATGTTCTGTCAGTGATGATTGCTGTACATTCGTTTTTTAGGTTTAATCCTCCTCCACGGATCACACAAAATAAAACAGACTTCATTTACACTAGTTAGCTAACCTTGGCAGGTGGACCAGAATGTTCTCTCTTGTTTAGATTGGGTGAGCCACATCATTATCTCTTAAAACATGACTAACAAGCTATGTATAGTGTTTACGTCACACACACCACATGAATGCCGTGTGAGACAGGTTGTCGTGTGAATGACAGTGATAAGTGGGATTGCTATTGTTTCATGTTGAATGTGTGTGGGTATCAGTGCTGTGAGTCAGGCCCCGTTTGTCTTTGAGACTGTGCGTCTGAATATGAGGAGGTTGTGGCGTGTGAGAGAGGTCGTATCAGCGCACAGCATCTGCTCAATGAGAGCTCTGTGAATTCACCCTCCATGCTGTGGACGTCTGGCATGCTCTCTTTTACCCTGTTCTCTCCTTCTCCCTTGCTGAAAATCCTGTGCTTATTTTGGAAATGGCCTGGAGGAATAGAGAGGGAAGAGTGAGCTTGTTTGAAAGCAGGTAAAAGATGGCGAGAAAATGACTGTTTTAAAGTGGAAACTTCTCTGGTGTGTCCCCTAGACTCTGCCCTCCTTACGGTAGACGGCTTTAAGACTGCATCCATAAACAGAGAGCCAGGAATGATATAAAGCCATTGCACTGCTCATTTCAGTGGTATGAAATGAAAGGGTCATTTTAAACAATCTTTTAACACAATTGTGGGCTTGTTTCACGTTTCACACATTGGGTTAGTAATTAATTCTGACTTATCAGGTTTTCTTATTTCATGCTGTACGTTTGCGAATCCTGGGTTAACATTCTCATTTGCATATTTACAAGGTTAATAACACAGATTGGACAAGTACAGCTCGTAGTGAGCGTTTGACCAGTTTTAATAACAGCTTGACCATCTGGGTAAACGTCGACATGTAAATCTTCTCTGGTTGCCTTATATATTCTGAAAAATACTAGGAAGAAAAAACGGAATGAAAATGCAGAGGAGCATTTGCCATCACTTTTCAATTCTTTTTTTCCTCCATTAGACACTAAACACAGTGTGTGAAAGTTGTACAAGTGTTGTATTAATATCTAATGAAGTAAGCAGTGATATTGCCTGTTGTTAAATAACTCCACATCCGCAGTGTTTTACACTCTATACTGGGGTTTTCAAACTGAAAGGGGGCCGTAAGGGAGTGCTAGGGAGTCCATAGAACAAGTATAGAGAAAAACAGAAGAAAAAAAATAAATAGAAAATAGTATACTAAATAACCAATTAATTGGATTACTTTACAAATAATATTTTAAATAAAACAAATATTTTGTAAAATATATTTAAATAATTGTAAAAAAATATGTATTTAAATTTTATGATGTTTAAAGAATTTTAATTTTATTATTTATTTAACAGTAACCCCATGAATTACTTTGAACTTCTGAAGCCATAGATAAACATAATAATAGATAATAATAATTAAATAAAAATTCCAAATTCCCCTGCTCTATACCTTTGGTACTGCAGTAGGACTTTAGCATAAAATATCAATCCTGTTGTGGAACAGGCATGAGTAACCCAGAATTAAAAGTGCTGCTCTTTTCAAAATTATAGGTTTGAAACATTGCTTAAAAGTGCTTTACCTGGTCTTAATAAATACACTAGCTCAGGGTTAATACTAGTGTGGAAAGCCATTGCTCTTTGTCAACCCTTACTCTCTCGCTGTTATTGGAGGTCCGTCATAATAACATAGTCGTGCCAAAATAATATGATTACATATTTGAATTAGAATGGAGAGTCTGAAACTGTAGAGATGCTCTTTTCTCTTGATCATGTGTGGGGAGAGAGAGACGTATAGCAGCAGGGGGCAGTATTGGTACAGTCAGAAACGAAACATTTGCTCATGTCCTATTTAGACAACAAAAAACGCATGTACACAGAAGCATGTAAATGAATGTTTTTCTCCCTATTTAACACCCATTTCTCTTCTCCTCAGATCGCTTTCTCTCAACACAGTAACTTCATGGATTTGGTTCAGTTCTTTGTCACGTTCTTCAGGTAAGGCACTTTGCTTGTGTTATAAGCAAGCATATGAATTACTCAAGTCTTTGATGATCTTTGAACTTCTAACGCCACAGATATTCTCACATACCCATTTGAATCTAAATTTTGTACATTTTTGAATGGAACACATTGGGCTCTAGTGTGTTCGGGGTGTGATTATGGCTCTAAGCTCTAATTCACCTCTGGAGGACTTGCTGTAATATGTTATTGATTCAGGAAGCAGGTGGCGTAGACCATATATAGCAAATTCACCCCATGTTTCTGTCACATACACACATTCTCACACATTCTGCCATGCCGCTTGTTACACTTCTTACTGGTTCCCTAACAGCAAAAGTGTGATTAAAATATGATAATCTTTCAGATGTGGTCATGCATCATGTATGAAGACGCATATGATTCATACACTGCATGTACACACATGTAACATACCAACTGTGGCTGTGGTCGGCCATGGTTCCTCATCATTAGTTATGTCAGCTCAGCCATGATAAATTGCACCAACTCTTCATGGCCTTGGTGTGTGTGCGCGTGTGTGGGTGAGCTATTCCCAAAACCCAAAGCGAATGTATTTCAGCTCTGCACACACCTGCACTTATAAGGTATAAACATGCACCTACACATTTATGATTTCCTCCATTACAGCCCAGTTCTCTTATACATGAGAGGCGCATTCATGAGCTTTGGCCCCGTTACCATGAGGATACCAACACTCCTGATCTTTAGCACACCTGTGAAACTACCTCTAATTAATTAAACATGAACTGCCCCGTGTGTGCTTGAGATGTGATCTTGGCATGGCTCGTTGGAACATGGTCATTTCAGTGTTTTCCATAAAAGAACATCCAAAAACGTTACTGATTGTCCTCTTCCATTTCCCGTTTTGTCTTGTGTGTGTGTAGCTGTTTCCTGTCCTTGCTTCTGGTGGCAGCAGTCGTATGGAAGATAAAACAGAGCTGCTGGGCGTCACGGCGCAGAGAGGTCAGTGCTGTAGCATTTCCCTTGTTACCTGTGGAATTTCATTGACCTTCCCTGCCTCTTGCTGCTCTACACCGCTTTGAACCATCCCATTAATGTCACATCAGCATCTCTGAATGCTGTCAGTCTGGTTGGACAGATCCATCCGTTAGGCTGTTTTTGGACAATTCCACTAGAAGCTGGTCTCTATGTCTTTTGTTTTTTATCATTATTTGTTTTTTAATGGCGGTTACTGATATCTTGTGAGCATTTTGTTGGTTTTATGCAATTTAGATACATTTCAGCTACACAAATTATTTAAGTGGATTTATAAGTTAGTATTAAGAAATATTCTCATGGTGTGAAGCAATTGGTTTTCTTAAATGGTTGGAGTGACCTTAGCTTTTTGGTTTTACAGTGTATACTTAATCATGAAATAACAATTGTTATTTTTATATGTAAATAACCTTTAGAAACTGTGTTTGAAATAAATAAGGAGCAGTAAATTACTACTGATACAAAAAACATGAGAAATTTATTTTGTAATTTTATTTTGTTATGCACACGGATGTCCTTTGCTTAGATGCATGTTGAAAAGCCACTAAAAGTAATTTATCCAAATATCATCAAATATATCTAAGCATTGAATTTTTTAGGTAGAATGTGAGCTTATTGATGCATTTCAGTGAATCTGCTTTTCTATTTCAGCCGTTCCTTCTGGTCAGTGGCTTTCCATATACTTAGTTAGTATTTCGTTTGGACATAGTTACTTTTCTACTAAGTTTAATGGTGCAGCACATAAATATTTGATAGTGTGTAAGGTAGTGCTCCTTTACGTCTCAACTACTGTTGGAAACTACAGTACTGCATCCAGCTCCTGTTGATTAGCAATCCATAACCTCAAAATGGGCAGATATATATTGGCCAATTATTTGGTCTTTCTGGTAACATTTTTTTTATAAATCGTTCGGAAAACATGCTAGTCTAGTGGGTTTGAAATAGTCTAATATAAACCAATGTTCAATTAGTAAAACTTAATGTGCTGTTAATCTACTTTTAAAACAATTTGTTGGTTGTCACCAGTTAATTCATTGATTTTATTACATTGTGGTCAGATTTGTTAAAAAGAAGAAAATGTGCTGGAATAAGATCCTTGATTTTACAGCCCCCACAGAGACTGAAGAGGTTTGGTTTTGAAAGGTTTCAATAGGCCAATTTAAACCATGCAGAGGTGTTTATAAGGGCTAATGTGAGTGTCCTTTAAAGGACCCTCTTCACCATCTGGCTTAGTGAAGTACTCTCATCCAATAAAAAGTGCTAATACTTTTTCCTCTCTTTCACACAACAATCAAACACGCGTTCATATGCGTACATGCACATCACTTCCTATCCCAGTCTTGAACGTTAAAGTTTTGCACTCTTCTGATCCTTTAACTTAAAGCATGACTTTTACTTATGATCTCCATGGTAACCAGACATAGAGGGCTAATTTAGGGTAAGCATGACCCAGCAAACAGACCACTTAATCCTACGCTTGCACCTGATGATATATTTTTATGATTCTGATCCAATTCTTCAAGTAGTGTTCTTAACAAGTGCCTTATTAGCCTGGGGTGGCATAATGGTTATGGAGCTTGAATATGCATATGTTTATTTTATTTTCAGAATGTATAATTTATATTTTATTCATTTATTTCATGTATTATTATTGTGATTTTATTTATTTATTTTTGCATAGTCTGAAATAGGCCACTTTCATAATATGTAACCTACAGTGAATATGAGATATATTGCAGAATATACACAGGTCTGCAGTAGTTTTCTGATAGAATTTTTTTTTCTTCATATGGGACTGGTTCGATGTCAAGTTGATGGTTACACTTTAAGTCATTCCTTTGGTGATGCAGAAATGTAACCAATATACAAATGCACAATGGTTATTGGCTGTTATTAGAGTTGTTGTTGTTTTTTAAATAGTTGATAATGGATATAAAAAAACAAATAAATTATTTTAATTGTGAATGCTTATTTTCCCTATTTTCACATTTAAAGTACATTTGCTGTCATCTACACTTATTAAATGTTGATCTTTAAAACCCAATAATTGAATAACAGAAATGATACATTTTGAATAGGTAACACATATTTACTGTTAATTAAGAGTTTTCCCTGAACAAACTCCTAATGTGCTGCTTATTAATAAGGTAGCTGTTAAGTTTAGGTATGGGGTCGGATTAAGGAATCAAAAATATGGCCATGCAGAATAAGGCATTAATAATATATGTGCTTTATAAGTACTAATAAACAGCCAGTATGCTAGTAATATGCATGCTAATAAGCAACTAGTTAATAGTGAGAATTGGTCGTTAAAATAAAGTGTTACCAAATATTTATTTAGGCAATTAAAGAATATAGAATTTCGAGATCTACCATTTCTATTAGCAATAATTCTAATATTGTTGCTTACCTATTTTTAATTTACATTTTATTGTTAGTTTATACTTCCTTCATGTACTTTGTAATCAGTATTTCTATACTTTACATTGTATTAAATTGTATTAAATATGATTGTGAATGATAAAGCTGCATATATGTGTGTGCCCTGTCTTTGAACACCACTGTCCCATTTGAAAAACCATCGGAGGGTCGCTCGGATGTTGAAACTATAATTGCAAATCATAAGTGACCTTTTCTCAAAGCGCTCTGTGTGTGTGCGTGCAAGTAATTACACAGAATTCCTCCGGAGGTGCTCTGAAAGAGTTTCCAGGTAAATCTTTCGGTGATAAATATCACAAGCCTCGCAGGCAGAGAACGTACTGTGACCCAAAAATCAAAGTTGCGGGTTATCGTTTTTTTAGGGACTATCCTCTGTAATTGTTAGATATGCAAATGAGGGCCACTCAGCTGAGATGAGCTGATGCTAACAGACTGCTGATTATTTTCTTTAATCTTGCGAATGTGCGTCATTCAAAGAATATTACAAAAGCATCCTTTTGAAATTTCTATTCAGTCCCATTTTAAAATAAGACTGCATGCTCCTGTGTGTTTAGTACAGACTCCTGGATATGTTACACATTTACTATTGCATTGGAGAATATTTTTGATTTATGTGTTTGTGCGCATGGAGTGTGTTAAAAATCTGCCTTTGTTATTGGTTAATGTTCATTTATGACCCAATTAAATTCACTTTAGTCTCTTTCTAACACCGAACACACTATTTTTCTCACACACAAAGGTAACAAGATTTAAGATTTGTGATAAGCATGAGTTTCTCTTCTTCAGTCATCTTCACACACACTACCTCTCGCACCTTTATTGATGAGGCTGTGAATTAAACTGACAGAGAGTGGCTTGTGAATTAGTCGTAGTGGGAATAGCTGTCGATATTCTCTGTCCATGTGCGTGCGCTATAATGAGGTGGCCTGGTAGCTGGTGTCTCGTGTTTGTGTGTCCGTTTTACACTGAGAACAAATTCTTGTTACCAACTCTGTCCCAAGGTTTTTTTTAATAGCTGTATGTAGTTTTGTTAGTCGTTTTTGTTGTTAAAAGAGTTATATCATGACAAATCAATTCTTTGATCTTATTATTTAAGATGACTTTACAGCCGTCTTATTATGAAAACCCAGTGTATCAACTCTTTCCTCGCTACCAAATTGACTCCTTGAATTAGAAACCAGAAACATTTACATTTGACGGCATGTGTACATGTCAACAAGGCATAGGAAATAGGTTAGATATTATTATTCCTAAACACCAGAAGAACAGATGCAAAGAGTAAAAGCTTGTGCTGTATCTGTCTGTGTGTAGCACTTCCTGCGCTGCATATCCTGCATAAGAGTACCAGAGAAACAAGCAGCTGATATTTATTTTTAGCAAAGTCCTTTATCATTTCAGTGTGATCTTAACATTTCCGTGCAAATTGTTTTGTGAACCTGTCACAATGAACTGCAGACTTTTCAAACAGTCTGTTATTGAAGGATGCTGCAATTAAAAAGTATATTGTAGTCAAAATAAAAAGTGAGAGCAGCAAAGTTTCTCATGTCTTGTGGGAAGAGAGTGTTCACATAGTCCTAGAAGATATTAAAGCTGCAGTCCGTAAGTTTCGCCTCTTTGTTGCCATCTCTGTTTGAAACCTGCAATTGCAGTTATTTGCGGAATTATCTTGTTTACGTGGGATGTGCATTGGCTCCTCAGCGCGGATGAATCTAATGTTTTGAGGTGCATGTGTGGGCTGTCAGTCAATGCACCAGTGTGGATGTTCACTGTACTTCGGAATTACAGATGCTACGTCTTGGAAGCATGTCCAAAATAAGACTTTTCACCAGAAAATGTCATCTGAACGAGTACGTAACATGTCTGCCAGTTTATAAGGGTTAATGTGAGCCTTAACATATATATTGCGTGACTACGTGTATTAGTGTTATCTGTGGATTTCAATTTCTGTACAGTCTAATCTCTAGTTGTCATACCATTCAAATGTCATCGAAATAAATTGTTCTTTTAACCTCAAAAAGCAATTTAATGCTCCTTAGAACTCATTCTAAAATGACAAGTTTAATCATTCCAGCTGCTGTAAGAAAAGGCTACAAATGATCCGCCACCTGCAGCATCTACACACGTGTTATAGCCTACTAGCTGGGACTCCTTGTGTGGGACTGTTGTGAATCGGGCTAAGATATGGAGATAGTCTTGAACACTGATTGATTATGTACTTGCTCAATAATTGATTTTGAGTCATTTTTAACCAAAAAAAGTTACGGAATGCAGCTTTAAATACAGAACAGCAAACAATGGCCTGTTTTAATTCTAAGGATCAGTGAGAGAGAGAGAGAGAGTGGAAAACAGAAAACTAAAATGTGGTATGTACTAAATTTTAGTGCAAAAAACTTTACCACCATATAAGTGGACTGAGGGAAAAATTACATACATACACACTACATTTTCAGGTAGTTTGTCTTGATTAACTCGAACTGTTTCACATAAGAGAGATCTGGGAGAAGAGAGAGATGTGACCCTGGACCACAAAACCAGTCTTAAGTCGCTGGGGTATATTTGTAACAATAGCCAAAAATACATTGTATGGGTCAAAATTATTGATTTTTCTTTTATGCCAAAAATCATTAGGATATTAAGTAAAGATCATGTTCCATGAAGATATTTTGTACATTTCCTACTGTAAATATATTAAAACTTAATTTTTGATTGGTAATATGCATTGCTAAGAACTTAATTTGGACAACTTTAAAGGCGATTTTCTCAATATTTAGATTTTTTTGCACCCTCAGATTCCAGATTTTCAAATAGTTGTATCTCGTCCAAATATTGTCCTATCCTAACAAGCATCAATGGGAAGCTTAGTTATTCAGCTTTCAGATGATGTATAAATCTCAATTTCGAAAAATTGACCCTTATGACTGGTTTTGTGGTCCAGGGTCACAGATTTGGTGTGAAAGGAGGTAGTGATCAACCCCTCCTGCTTGTCCTGGAGACAAATGTCATTCATGGATGGCATGTGATGGTTAATGGTCCTCTTGTGGTCGTAATGATGATCTGCAGCTGGTCTTTCTAGTGGCAGATGCAGCCAAAATGAGAGAATAATTGATGTTGGTAGAATTCATTTTCATCTGTATTATTTTTGAGTACTTTTCAGAATTAATTCTGTCAACATCAGTTATTCTCTCATTGTACTTCTGATCAGAATTCTCTTAGAAAGATTCTTTGTATGTGGGTTTTTGGACAGTGTTTTGAAGGAAGTCAAATCCTTGACCATCTGTAGCAGGTCAAGACTGATGAATTTTAGCTGAGATAGTAAAGCTTTTGAGATTTTGGCAGAATATTTTTTGCTTTTTCAGCAGAGGAACAGTACACAAGGACAAAAAAATCTCCCAAAATCCTGGGACAGTTGGTAAATGTAATGTTGCACTGTTGCAGGAGTGACCAGGTTGGGTCTAACTAGCCCTTCTGATGTCTTATTTCTTGAAAAAGCCTTGTTGACTTTGTGTTCTTTAATGCTGAAGAAGTCATCCTGACCCTCACAATGAAAATGTTTGAGCAGGAACTGTAGTTCCAGCATGGGGGTCTCTGGCGCTTGGAGAGACGTCTTTATCTTTTTTGTAATGAATGGCAGGGCCTTGCAAACAGTGCAGTTGCTGAGTTTTTTTATGCCGTCCTGTACAAAGCCTCATCTCCCTTCCCAAGACCTCTCTTCTCTGCAAAGCAATGTCCTTTGGGTGTTGTCTGTAGTTTTATTTAGATGTGGTTTGGGTTGGGATGCACTTTTCTCACCAGCGCAAGATTGAGCTATTATTGCAGTCAGTTCTGTGGAGTTGAAACACTTTTCCGAATGTTCATCTCTGTGCTAGTGTTTTATTTGTCTTGACACATTTCACGCTTCACCTGTGTGAGATGATTAAGAGAAGCATTACATGATCAGAGCTCCTCTGGGGCAAACTACCCGATCAGTCATACTGTATTTTGTTCCATCTCTTCTTGAGAACATGAACAAAATGAATATGACTATCTGTTTATAATTAGGGAGTTTGTGACTCAGGGTTTTATGATTAAATGTCCCGTGATTACGGCAGACCATACTAGAAGTGATAACCTGCTAATTCAGGGGAAAGGGGAATTATTAAGGGTGATTTATTTTTTCTTTATTTCTTTTGTCTTCATTTATTTTATTTTATTTTTTTTTTTTTTCAATTTTAGTTGAAAACAGCGGTTTTAATTTATAATTATGCACTTTTTGTATTATTTAAGTATTTATTTTTTAATAAATATTACAATATTTTGTTATATTAATATTTTTTTCAGTTTCAGAATTGTTTTTTGCTTTTCACTTAAAACAGCAGCATGTATTGTTCTATTTGTCTATGATAACATACAGAACTGTATCATGCACAAAATAATTAAAAGGACCATTTATGGTTCAGCATCATGGACTGGATCTGCTCAGATCTCATGTTAGATTGTCTGCATTCTGGATTTGAAATCTACATTTTTGGCAATATGCTGATTATGGATGGGTACCGAAACCCGGTATTTAATCGGTCCTGGGGCTAAATTATGAAAGACCGGATTATCGATAAGCTCTGACGTTAACGGTTCTGCTATCGGTACTGGAGAAATTAATAAAACACATACATTGGGATGGGTACCGAAACCCGGTATTTAATCGGTCCCGGGGCTAAATTATGAAAGACCGGAGTATCGATAAGCTCTGACGTTAACGGTTCTGCTATTGGTACTAGAGAAATTAAGAAAACACACATACATTTATTATTGCTATATATACATTATCTTGCAAATTCTATCTCACCAGAGTCACCAGCTGTTTTTCAAACATTTGTCTATGATGCATTTTTGCTATTTGCAATTCAGAAGCGAGTTCGAGCTCACGCGGAGGAGCTTCAGCACGCGCAACTTGAAAGCCCTGTTTAATTATGATAGAAGAGAGAACTAAACATTCAAACATCTGCTTACACATTAGGCCTGTGGCTGTTTTATTAAGCTAATTAAATTTTTTTATTTCGATTTTGGCTTCTAAGGATTATACAAAAGAAGACATGAGGTAAAGCTATTAAAAACTAGCTGCGTTTCGTATTTGGCAACTTCTTTCCCTTCACAGCGGTGCGCATTCTTTCCTCCCTAAAACCCAAACTTAACGTCAGAATCAGCTCAATTGGTGATTGCTGTAAAATGCCGTCTTTACTGTTGCTAAATTGCGGGACATGTTTGATAATAAAACGTCGAAAGCACTCCGCAAAAGAGACACTGTTCCTCAGGCTGAAATGTGTGCGCACGGCGCACTCCAAAACGGAAAAACAAATTACACTTTGAGCTTCGGGTGCATGTCCAAACGATCAAGTACACACAAAAATGTCAAAATGGCCGGCTTGGAGAGTATTTACTTAAACACAGTTTATGTCTTAAGTGGAGGAGATCCCAGGGCACTCATGGTCGAATAGAACAAACGTCGCACGTGATAAGAGATACATATGAAATCTGCAGAGCAGGAGGGCGCGAGGATTGGAATTGGGAACCGCTGATGTAGCCTATTGTAATGTTGTCTCTGGTGTTCTGGTCTGTGAGCGTAAATGCATTCAGGGGGCGTGGCTTTGGATGGCGATTGCAGGGAGGGTGGGACGTTCGCTTTCAGTGCTATCAGGCTAACGTTAGCATTTTCCATGATCTCCTACTACACCTTTAATCTATCAGAAAATCAGTCACAGCTCTTAATCTGAATAACGTTATAGCTTTAATAAGCATTAAAGGTGTAACAGGTGATTGTCTTCAGAAACATTCATGCTGTGCAGACAGAGTGAGAATGGCAGACAAACATCAACAAGCCGATCTTCCTTCATGGTATTGTAGTACTGTTACTAACTGTACTATAAAGTTTTCTCAAAGGGGGAATGACACATGATGTAGCCCACCGGTTCCCAAATCCAGTCCTCGCACAAGGGAAGCAGGGGAAATCTGTTGAAGTTTACTTCACTTCGGAACATTCATTCACGGATTTGCGCTGCGCAGCGTCTTCACACACAGACTAAACTTACTAGAGAAGTGTGACATAATATACATAGAACTGTTGACTTGTTTCAAAAATAGGAACCCCCCCCCCCCAATTGTGCAGATAGAAATCTGCACAATTGGGAGTTTCAAGTCAGGGCAAAAAAGATCCCGTGCAGATTTCACTCATGTTCACACATATTCGTTGCGTTGACCAACAGAAAGCTGCTTAGTTTGAACCTTTTTGTAAAAATTCACCAAAATTGTGTAAACTACACAAATTCATGATCGCCTCAGAGTCAGTCCACTTTAACTTTCATATGAAAACGGCGACAGACTTTTCGTCTCCTCCCCGTCTTTCAGCGCGCTCTTCAGTTCCG
>NW_015544139.1:164394-176430 GCF_001515605.1 Sinocyclocheilus anshuiensis | reverse complement strand
AATTCCGCAGACCGCGGCGGCACAGCGCGAGCAGACTCAAACAGAGGACACAAGGTGTGTGTTTATCGATAGATTGTTAGAATATCTGTATCTGTGCAGTTCTTTGTCATAAATACAGTTCACAAAAGGTCACGAGGTAGCAATCGGTTTCCCATCTACTGTAAAGTTTTCACTGCATTCACCCCTCATCACACCACAGCTGTTTCCTCCAGTGGAAATCTAGCCCTTAACACATATGAACGCATACTTTATAAAACGATCATATTGCTATTTTCATTTGAAAATTTCATATTTAATATAAAACATATTACAGTGCATGTGGCATACCATACAGTAATTCACAGAACTGATTAAAGACAGTGACAGACAGCACTCAGTCAATTCACTCATTTTAACTAAAAATCAGAGTGATTGACAGAGATACAGTAGAAACATTATGTGTGGTTTTGTATTAAATAATGACCCAGATCGTGAAATACATTTATTAGCCTTAGAGTAAGGGGAGCACAACTCGGGAAATGAGAGCATCAAAGGAGCATGTGAATGCTATGTATATTTATTTTTAATGTTCTTTAATGTTATCCATCGTTTTTTATGTGGCTCTTTTTTTTTAAAGTATCGGTTTAGGCACCGGTACAATTTTAAAAGTATCGATTTGGCACCGGTATCATAAAAAAACCCAATCGATACCCAACCCTAACAGTGGGTTTGCATTTGAAAATTAAATTTTGAACCAAATGAAACCATGCGACCAATATAATGTTACTTGCTTTGTTAGCAGTTTGAATTGTAACATTTGAGTATTTGGATATATTTCCTTATGCACTAACCTGTAAAACTAACCTGTTTTTTCCTGAATATTCTTTGACCTTGATGGTTTTCTTGTGTTCATTTTTGTAAAGGAAATGCTCGCATATTCTCGCATTGTCAGTGTGATTTAGCATTCAGGGGAGATCTCCGTTTTGGAGGCAAGATCTGTTTTTAAATAGTCATTTAAGACAGCCTAAAAGTGAATTGTTAGTGGATGTATTCAGCTGTCAGAGCCATGCATACAAATATCAGGCTTCACATGATCACGAAAAGCCTGGAATGTCCAGAGGATTTTAAAATGGTGATTTCCAGGGCTGGAAAAGTCAAAGAAATTCAAAGAAGTCGTCCGAAGGTCATGGAAATCTTGAGTGATTATACATTTTTCTATCTCTAAAAGATTTCATTGACTGGGTGTTGCTCTTTGCGGGAGTGTAATCTCCATAAAATTATTTTTTAAAATCCTTGTCCAGTAATTAGTCTTGGAGAGTCATCGGTCAAAAGGTACAAAAACCCTGAAATGGGGACAGACAGACCACAGATTGTCGGATGGCTTTTCTGTACAAAATGAGAACAGGTCCAATTTCTAGCTGTGAACCTCCAAATCATATGTAGACGCTTTGCTATTTATATTCATATTGAAAATGTGTTTGTCAAGCACAGTGTTTTAGATCAAACCCGCCTCAAAAAGTCTGTTGTAAATTATTGAAAATCAAAATTCAGATGCGTGTGCCTGAATGGTTTAGCATATGAGTTGTGGCTAAAGACACATGTCTCTTTGCACTGTGCATTCTCTCTTTCTGTCTGCTGCAAGGCAGTGATATTAATTCCACTAATCTGTAGTCTCAGGGGCTTGTGGGAATAATTAGGCAGTTGGATTACAGCTCATTTGGGGGATTATATTCCTGCATTAATCTCTCACAGTGGCCCAGGTTTATCTCTGGCTGGTTGGGTAGCTCCCTCTCGTTCTCTGTCATGCTCCTCCCACTTGTAGCCTTTCTCTCTTGGAATTTCCTATCCTGTTGCTGAGACAATTAGATGTATCAGACATACAACACCATTATTTTCCAGGCAGTCTCACAGGCCAATGAATGGTTCTGTTTTGTTTTGTTTTTTTCTTTTCTCTTGACAACCAACCATCGATCTATGGCTTTGTTCACAGTGCTTCCAATTCCAATCTTTAGGACTGACTGTCCCCACTGTCATTTTACAAATTATGAAAGATTCATTTGATCAAACAGTGTGATGAATATCCGTTATATCTACACGGGTTGCCATATTAATGACTTAAGTGTCTGCACGATTCCAAAAGACATGAGAAGAGCTGTCATTTCATCAGAGGGTAGAAAACTTCTTGATATTTCATCACAGTGCTGAACTCATGAGGCGCATCAGACATCATAAGTGTCAAGAGTTTTTCAAACCGCATATGGATGTGATTTAGATTACGGCTGCAACTAATGATTACTTTGATAATTATTTAATCTGTTATTTATGTCTTTTATCAGATTTGAAAAAGTCCAATTTTATTTCCAGTACTGGTATTTTATTTAAAAAAAAAAAAAAAAAGTTATTACAGCCTGCCCAATGTGCATACTGAAGATATGCTATATACATTGTGCAAAAAAGGGTAAAATGTAAACATTACATTCTAAAACTTGCCCACCATAATAAAATAAAACAAAATCAACTGCTATAATTCAGATTTGTTTTGTCCATAGAAATGCGTTATTGACTAAATGTGTTATTTACTATATTAATATGAATGCGTTATTCATGTAAAGTGATGTAAATGGTTGTTGTTTTCTGTGGGTAGAATTGGTTATTGGTTATTGATTTCTTTCTTTATCGATTATTATTGATTTTATTGATTAGTTATTGCAGTATAAGTTTAGATCAGTTAATCTTTTTATATTCAGACTACAAATGGATTTGAGTCAGATACACCAAAAATACGATTTTTGTTGCGTGCCTGTAAATGAGTGGTGTGTAGAACAAATTTTGGGACCCCATGAACCATGAGACAATTCAAGGCTACACTGCTGAAAAAAACAGCTGGGCTTAGCTGGTCTAGCTGGTTTTCCAGTGGGTGACCAGCAGACAATTGGCCATCCCTCTAAAACCACCAATCCAGCTGGGAGAAGCGCAGTGGGGATTGATAGCAGAGTGTCCTTGTGTTTCAGCACACAGGCTGTCTCAGATCAGTATTCAGCATGCCTACACCTTACCATCTGATTCAGCACTGCTTCTCTACTGAAGGTTGATTGAAAGATCTCTCTCGTTTCTCCCCCCTCCACATCTTGTTTTGCTCTTATCGCTCTCTAGCTGTCTTTCTCTGTCTGTCTGTCTGTCTGTCTCTCTCTCACACACACATACTGATTCAGATTCATCATTATTAACATCAGAGACCAAGAGACAATCCCGTGGGGACATTTGAGATGTTCAAAAACTTCAAAATGTTTAAAAGCATGTTTTCTGCACTGTTTTACTTTCACTAAATGAACATAAGAAAGAATGATGTTTAAAACCATATTTACTTTATGCTTTTATTTTTATATTTTCAGTTTTCATTTTAATGTAATTTTTTTTTTCTATTTAGCTTAATAAAACACATGCACATGATAGTGTTAATTCAGTATTATTTATGTAATATTATAGTATTTTTTAAAATTAGCGTTTAAATATATTTTCAGTTTTCATTTTAATTGACCAATTTTTTGGTCATTTTTATGTGCTTTTGTCATTTTTATTAATTTTTTATTATTACTTCATTAATATTTTTATATAGCTTTAATTTCATTTTTTTATTTAAGGTTTAGTTTTAATCATTTGTGTACTTCAACTTAAACATATTTTATTTCAGTTAGTTGCCAAGGAAGCATTTCTAATTTTCATTTAAGCTTTTGAAGTACATTATTTTACTTTACTTTTACCATTTATTGTCCCCCCTTGAGGGGCAATTTGTTTTACAGTGGTGGAGAACAAGCACATATAAAACAAACAAATACAACATACCATAGTACATTAAACATGAATAAATATTAAACATTTGCAATAACCTAAAAATGCACCTTTTCCTATTTGAATTGAGCTTGGAATAGCATATGGTTTAAATTTAAAAATAAAAAAAAAAAAAAAAAAGTTTTTCCATCTAATACTTAGATTTGATTTCTGTTTTATTTCAATGAATGAAAATATTAATAGTTTTAATTAATAGTTGTTGTTTTTAAGTTTTAGTGAACAGTAAGTACACTGAGGTAAATTTATAGAGAATATTATTGTGATTTCTTCAGGAGCTGTGGGTATGAGTTTGGTCTGCCATGTGTCCCTCGATCATTTCCATTCACTGAAAAGAAGAAAAAGAAAGAAAAAAATGACTGGCTTCTGGTTCCTATGTTTCTCACGTGAACCCCAGTATTTATATATTTATTTTTCTTCCCATACTATTGACAGACATTCAAAGACATATCTCAAAATAAAAAGAACTCTTGAGCACAGCTCTTGAAATTTTAATATCGACACTTATAAGATGTTCCATACCTGCATATAACCTTTTAATTTTTTTCCGTCTTTATTGGAAGATTTGTGCCAATTTACGTGTTTGTATCCTTATTTTCCTAAGATATAAGCAAAGAGTGGCATCAATTATGCTCCCTTTCAGTCTCTGACAGCTGTGCAGATATACAGTTCCTCTTGTTTGACTTCCTCTTAGATGGTCCTTTTATGTGTTTGTGTTTTCACAAGCTTGTTTCAATCTGGTATTCTCTCTTTTATATTCAGCCTGCATCTCTTTCAAGCTAGGCCGCTTCAAACGTCACCTTTATATTAATCTCGGCTTTAACGGCACGCAGAGCCATGTGCATGTTTGTGTGTGAATGTAACACTGTTGGATAATATTCCTCTTCTCTTTCTCAGCAACTCCTGCGAGAAATGCAGCAGATGGCCAGCCGACCATTCGCCACCATCAACGTTGCCTTGGAGACGGATGAGGAGCCACCAGACCTGATTGGTGGAAATGTGAAGGTTAGCGTGACCTTTCTTGTGGTGACATCAGAGTGGCTTTAAGAGAGAGTGCAGTTACTGCATATGTTAATGTTGAGTCACTGGCTCTGTTCCAAAACCTAGTGAGCTGCATTGCTGTCTACATAAGCAAGCCTTCTAAAACTGCAACCGAATAAAAAGTCTTTCGGAACTCGGCAATAAGCAGCAACTCTCTTAGGACGGGTCACTAATGCACTCCTAATGTGACGCACACAAGAAACTCGATTCTTATGATTTGTTTCTAGTTAGCACATGTTGCTAAGCTAATGATTCAATGCTCAAATAAGCACAACAAATAAATGAACAGTACAGTAGAATGCAAATATTCAGTTTTTCATTAAATGTATAGGGAAATACAGATTTCCCACGTTGATTCAAATTCGCAAGCTCTTTATTTGATATTTCAGTTATAATGTCCAGTTTGCTTTGCTTTAAAATTCTGTCTCTGCTAATGTTGTAAATTATACAGGGAAGTGTTTCAGAAGCTGCAACCCTCTACGCCCCCCTCGGCATTAGAACCGCCATTGGCTAGTAAATTTCTTAGCATACCCACCAGACTCTGTAGAAATATATGAATGATTTGGAATGTGATTTTCTTTATAAAATGACAGCTTTTTATGAAGACACTTTCATATGTATTGCGGCCTGCGCCCACCCACTACTTTCTGCTTAGTTTTAAAGGTTGAATAATTCCAAATTAACTCAGTCATTTTGACAGGAAAAACAAGAAAGAATATAATTTACATGTATTGCGTCAATTCTACATGGTATGTAAGACTCAATTGATTCTATTTTTGCATGTGTGAGAGAAACGGTGAGTGTGGCACCTACACACAGAGTTTATGGTGCGTCACATACCCTGCACATCCACTGATATCAATGGGAATAATGCATTTACTTCGCTATAAAGTGACTAACGATAGACATTATTTAGTCATCTCACATTAAATTGTCACATATGCAAGCAATGTAGAGGATTCCACTGCTTCTACTTTTCCCAGGCTTAACAATGAATTCTGGGTATTCGTAGACTGACGTTTCACTCTGCATATTCCTAAACCCTGGGTTAACTTGGGACTACATTGTAAATTTGTTTCAAGTTTCTTTCCATTATTTGATGGTACATAGTTATTTTATTGCATTGCATTTAGTATAGATTTCAAACTCACATTCACAACTCAAGTAAAATTTAATTTCTTTTTCAGCAGCAGCAGCATTGATTTAGCAGTGGGGGAATACTATGCTGAAAAAATCGTGCAGAAAGCACTGATCAGGGGAACTTTCTGGGTATATTACACAAATATTTATGTTAAATATTAACAACAGGGCCCAAACTACGAAGTTGACGGAGTTATTCCTCCATGCAGGCTACATTCTCATGCACCCACTGAAAATAGGAATCGAGTAAAAGATCGATCATGGTATTTTAAGAATTGATATCTAGATAGTTGAAATAAAGACTGCGATTAATTGGAAAATCTGTGTTTTACCCAACACTATAAATGAAACGATTCTATTGATTTTATAGTGGTAAATAAAATATATTTCTCTCAAATCAGAGAGCTCTAGGATTCTAGGATTGCTTTATCTGTGGAGGATACATCTGATACTACCTGATAACTTGCCAAAATTAGGTATATTATAAGGCAGTATAGATTTTTGGGAATGTGCCTCAAGTGCCGTCTTGTTAGGCAGCTCACTAGGTTTTAGAACATAACTTCTGTGTATTAAGTCTCAGACTAACCCTCTTTGTTTTTGACATTCTGTGGTGCTCAGCAACTTTAAACCATCCCACTTCCAGTGTCTAGTTTTGATAGAGCTTTGTTTAATTCTGTTTACTTTAGTTTCGAGGCCTGTTGACCCCACTATGAGATTTGCAACTGATAACTACATTACATAGTATTGCAGCTATATTTGATTTCAGGAATTGTTGGTTTGTAATTACTCTTTTGTTTTGCTTGTTGTCCTAACACTGTAATGACAGCCCTAGAGTGAAGATCCAATTTAGATGTACCTCTTTCCTGTGTTCTCACTCCTGCTCCATCAATGTCCTGTGCTCACTATCAAGGTTTAAAAGTAATTACAATCCAGCCGTCCTTAATAGCAAAAAGCTATATATCCAGTTATTTCTCTCAAATCGCATAGAAGGACCCCAGAGGGTGTGAAACTAAAGTAAACATGACTAAACAAAGAGTGATTCACACAGGAGGCTCAGTGGACTTCAGAGCATTCAGTGTCTCTGACACATTCAGTATACGTCTGCTTACTCTCTCACTCACTCACAGTCACTCTTGTTTTCTTTAATTATAAGAGTTAATTAAACAGAACCTGTCTTCTGCTTGCTCAGTCTGGTTGCCTCAGATAATCACCTGAGCCAAAACGTAATGGACACATATATATAAATATATAAATGCATACATAGAGCAATACGCCCCTCCATACTCATGCCGATGCTCTCAGAGGCTAAAATTAAATTTTACTAGGAGTTTCTTCTTTTTGTGTGCTGGAGGAGTAGGTGTGTATGGTGTGAAAGATAAATGCCGTTGCCCCCTGCTCTGAATTGACAGTGGGAAAGTGTGAGGAGGAGAGAGATAGAGAGGAGTTGAGGGGGTGAACTGGCCTCGGTAGGATAAGAAGTGGTTTAAAGAGAAGAATATATGAAGAGAAGGATGGATGAATATGCAAGCGTGCTGTAAAGAGGGGAGAATGTGTGAATGAGGGGTTGGAGAGCTGCAGTAAGCATGCAAACACTCAGCCATTGTACAGTCTTTTTGATGCATATGCACTAATACCACACATACACACAGCACACACTGGGGAAACTCGGCAGTTACGGAAAAAGAACAAGTGTGTATAAAAGAGTTTATGTAAGTCTTGGGACTGAGGGCAAAATCAGAGTGTGAAATGGGTCAAAGCTGGAATATGATTTGTGAGTGTGTTCAAAAACAGAAGCTCATGTGCTTTGCTTTCAGCCCTGCTCCACACATGCATTAAAAATACTTACAAAAAAAGACAATGGTTTTTGTGCACGTAGCATGGAATTCTTTGTAGTACAGTACCTTGGAATTAAGCAGTCGTTCCAGTACACTGGTACAATATACTATGTCAAAGTAATAAGTTAAAGGGTAATTGGAAAAAAAATACAAAATTATGCTAGTTTTATTATTATTTTTAACTTATTTTTGAACTTTCTATTCATCAAAAATCCTGAACAACCATGTATCATAGTTTTCAGAAATATTAAGCAGCACAACAGTTTTCAACATTGATAATAAAAATGTTTCTTGAGCAGCAGATCAGCATATTAGAATGATTTCTGAAGGATTATGTGACACTGAAGGCTGGAGTAATGATGCTGAAAATTCAGCTTTGATATTACATGATTAAGTTGCATTTTAAAATACATTGAAATAGAAAAGTTATTTTAAATTGTAATAATATTTCACAATATTACTGTAATTGAGCATAAGAGACTTTAAAAACATCAAAATCTTACCGACCCCAAACTTTTGAATGGTAGTGTAAAATTTTCAATTAAAATTCACTCATTTTGCTAGGCTGAGCATTTTCTCTAGTGGTCTCTGAACCCCGCTGTATATTTTTTTTGTAACCGTTTCTCTTTTTTCTCACAGTCTGTGCCTAAGCCCATAGCTTTGGAGCCCTGTTTTGGGAATAAGGCAGCGGTGCTCTCCATCTTTGTTAGATTACCCAGAGGCCCCGGAGGTATTCCTCCTCCAGGACAGTCAGGTGGGTCGGCGAGCCAATGCATTTGGCCCCCACGCTGAGTGCTGAACATTTTTACACTCTCTGCCACCAAAGCCATTATACTAACGGTCAGAAACACCTCTTTGTCTTCCTCTCTTCTCAGGTCTGGCAGTAGCGAGTGCATTAGTGGACGTCTCTCAACAGATGTGTCTGGGATATAAGGAGAAGTCGGGAGGGTTGCGTAGCCGCAAGCAGCAGCCATTAGCACAGCCTGCCACCTGCATCTGACATTTACCCCTTGTCCTTTGACCTCGGACCCCTGCCAGGTCTGAGTCACAGGAACACACGCTTATGGCTGGGTCACATTCACAGAAGAAGCAGGGGGGCGGTCTCTGATTGGAGAAACTGAATCTCTCCTGGACCAAGCTGAGAGAACACTACAGGAAATGAACTCTGATGTGACCCTGACTGATAGGACTTATCCTGGGCCACTTTATGATATTTAACTTATTTCAGTTATTTTATTCCATTTTTACAATCAGGAGGAAGAAGTATCCTTGCATTGCTGCATCTCTGTTGAAGGCAACACACACAAAACCTTCCTTCTGGAGACTTCTTTGGCTGCATGGCTATAACACAAATACACATATGCACATACAGTACAGGACTTCTTTTAGAGGCCACAAATTGCTTTTATTTCTTAAGAATTAATCGGGTTTCTGATTTGATGTGTAGGAATAAGACTCAGCGAGCTGGTATGTTTACAAGCGTTTGACTTTACAGGTCATCTGTGACATCTCTCCCAAGCTTTTCATCTTTTTCACATCCTTCCATTCTCTCTTGAATTATCTCCTTTCACGTTCATGTAGTGATCGGAGACATGAGTGTTTATGTTTGCCATAATGATTATGCTGCTTCTGCTTTTATCATTTACTACTTCTCTCTTATCTGAAATCTCAGCCCATTTTTCAGGCACATTGCAAGGAAGGAAGAAATAAAAGGCGACTGCAGGCAGCAGGGTGGAATTAGAGCAAACAAGGACCTTGTTTGGGTTTCTCAAAATGTCAGATGTCATTTTGGGATGGCGAAGGATTATCTGCATACACAAATGCACAAACCTGGACCTGCGTAGGAGACCGGGGGTATTCTCCAGGATATGGAGTGGATTGCCTAGTTCAAAGGAAAGGTCAGAGATGGAGTGAGCAAATGTGACATTATGAAATCTAAACCGGTGTAAGTGTGTGTAGCAGCACAGTCATTACATCTTTCATTATCCTGGCATGCGTTAGTGGGTGGGCGCACAGCTGTATCCAGACAGCACAGATGACCTGCTTGCCGGTTCTTAGAGTGCCATGAATAAAGGGACACAGGTCGCTAGACCAGAACAAATCCTCTACTATTGAGAGCCCAAACAGGATGTTATTAATCTGTCTGTGATCTCAATGGAAAATTCATGTCCTGTGACACCCATCAAGTGTGAACGTAAGCTGGTCACAGACTGAATGTCGTAGAGAGACCATTTATGATTTTTTTCTCATGATCTGTTGGGGCCCAAAAGGGAAAAATGCGCTCACACGTACACACAAAGTGATCTAATGAAAGGAGCTGGTCTCTCTTCCTTCAGATGGAAGCTAATTCTCACATTGCTTTTCTCTGTAAGCCTCAAACAGTACTCCTCACACACCGACCGCACCATCTATATACAGTGATACTGTAGATATGGAGTCTGTAGTTTGTTAATATGTATAATGTAGCAGCGAGTGCATTCAAGTTTTTTGTACATAGTGATGGACAGTAATGTGAATGCCGTCTCTGTTAAATGACTTACTGCACTTGGCGGGTGGAGTATCCCAGGCTTTTGAAATATGACTGCATTGCAGCTTCTTTTGAATGTAAAATGGCGAATGTCATGAACAAACTCTAAACTAGCAGCCTACTTTAAGAAAAAAAAAATAAGACCTGGAAATTTAAACTGACCTTGTAATTATATGTGTACATAAAGAATGTCATAGAACATTTTGTCTATAATTAAACGGTAAAATGAAGATGACTGCCTGTAAATCAATTGTTCTAATGTTGAGTGAAATTTCAGTGTTTGTTAGCTAATCACCCTTCGTCTATTTGATGAGATAACAAGCTGCCTTTGGAGGTTTTTTTTTATTTTTTTTACTGAGTAATTTATGTAGCCCAAGAGGAAATGGCACACTTATGGTACAGTACGGCATCTAATGTACATTGTTTTATCTTCATTGCATAGTGTGCTGTTGTAAGCATTTAAGCTTGTCTCTCACAACAGGACAGATGAAATGCATTTGTTATCTCCTTATTATCAGCAGGCGGATGAGGATAAACAAGTATCATGACAACTTCCTCGGCTCGGCATGAGCGTTTATCCAGTGCCTCTTCAGAGTTTTTCCAAATGGGATTATGAGGGAGCTGTCAAAGTCTCCCCACTCAGATATATTAGATACTTTCAGCTTCATAATTGAATGGAAATTCTCACTATTAGCTGTATATTTACATTTTTTCAAGCAAATTGGCAGGAATCCAGAAACCGAGAGGGTGAATATTCTTTTCACAAATCCCCTACTTAAAGCTGCAGTCCGTAAGTTTTGCCTCTTTGTTGCCATCTCCGTTTGAAAACCTGGAATTGCAGCTGTGTGCGGAATTATCTAGCTTGCGTGGGTTGTGAGTCGGCATGGCTCCAGCGCGGATGAATCTAATGTTTTGAAGAGTACGTGTGGCAGTCAGTCACTGCACTGGTGTGGATGTTTACTGTACTTCGCAATCACAGATTCTAGCTTACGTCTTGTAATATGACCCAAATAAGAATTGTCACCAATAAGCTAACCTTGTGAATCGGGCTAAAGTAAGGCGATAGTTTTGAACACTGGCTGGTTATGTACTTGCTCAAATATTGATTTCGGATCATTTTTAACCAAAAAAACGTTACGGACTGCAGCTTTAAAATGGTAATTTTGGCCTGTGGCGTCTCAGAGGTCTTGACCTTCTCTACTGTATGCAATGATTAAAATCATGCGCCGTAATTTTGACAAATTTCTGTTGAATTAATATTTCATTGTAGTGAAAATGTTTCAGGTTTAATTGCTACTGCATGATTTTTCCATTTCCAGGAAAAAAAGGAACATTTCTTAAAATTATGGGACCCAGGAAGTCATTGTTTGGACTCATGCTGTGACTACATCATCATGGAAATCATCTAATTTCATTTACTCAATTTTTACACAAACTGTAGTGATGCCTGCATTCATCAAACTCAGCCGTTCAACGCTTTAAGCAAAATTATTTAAAAAAAATGTGTTTGACAGTTTAACAGTTCTGAAGCTTAGAGAGATTCTAGTCATCATTTACTCAACCTCAAGTTGTTCCAAACTTGTACAAGTTTCTGTTGAGCACAAAAGATGTTTTGAAGAATTTTGTTGTGTGTGTGTGTGTGTGTGTATATATATATATATATATATA
>NW_015544139.1:137529-164178 GCF_001515605.1 Sinocyclocheilus anshuiensis | reverse complement strand
TACACACACACACACACACACACACACAGTGGAGATCAAAATTAGAGAACAATCTATAAATACTTGATTTTTTTTCTGAAATATTGTTAATCTTCACTCAGAATTTGAAGGAATATTAGCTGTGGCTATACCACTGTTATACTAACATGTTTGGCAAAATAACCAAGACATTTCAACAAAAACCTTTATTTTGTGGAAAACCACAGTGATCAAATTTAGAGAACAGTAACATTTTGGAGGGTTACAGCTGTCAGAAATTAGTAGGAAGTGTAGAGGCCCCTTCTTTGAATGACTTCAGCACATCTGCGGCTGCAGGACATAGTTTCTCACACTGCTGGTGTGATCTTGGCCCACTCTTCTTCCACTCTCTTCAATAGTTTGGTAATTGTAGTGGGTTTCTTAACCATAACGTTGTTGCCAAGTATTTTCCAGAAATTTCAGTTGGGTTTATATCAGGACTCTGGGCCGGCCATTTCATTATTCATTTTTAGTTTCAAAGAACTGCTTTACCCATTTTGCACTGTGATGGGGGCACTGTCTTACATGAAAATTGCAGTCTGATTGGGAGATGCTTGCAGGGAAGGTACCACATGTTGCTGAAGGAGATTCTGATAAACATTTGCATTAACCTGTCGTGTAGCTGTATAAGAGACCCAACTCCTGCTGCACAAAACATCCCCCAAAAAATGACACTTCCTCCTCCGCCTTTCACTGACTTCTTTATGCACTCGGGGTTCAGTCTTTCCCCAGTTTGATGCAGAACATAATGTTTCGCATCTGACCCAAATAAATTAAACTCGCTTTCATCACTAAAGTAAACTTTGGACCAGGCGGTCATGGCCTAATGGTTAGAGAGTCGGACTTGTAACCTAAAGGTTGTGGGTTCGAGTCTCGGTACTAGCAGGGATTGTAGGTGGGGGAAGTGAATGACCAGTGCTCTCTTCTATCCTCAATACCATGACTGAGGTGAGACCCTTGAGCAAGGCACCGAACCTCTGCTCCAGGTATGTGTGCACTTGGATGGGTTAAATGCAGGGCACAAATTCCGAGTATGGGACACCATACTTGGTTACACGTCGCATCAATTTTCTCCTCCCTCCACACAATATGCTCCTCAACAAAAGTGAGCCTAGCCTTTTGATTCTTTTTGCTGATGAGAGGCTTGGTCACTGCAGAGTGCGCTTTCAGTCCGACTTCTTTTAAACGTGCCGAGACAGATCCTTACCCCGTTCATCGCTGAACTGGCAAGCAATTCCAGCTGCAGTGTTGAACCGATTCCCCATTGAGAGTCTCTGCATTATCCTGTCTTTTCGTGCATTTGTCTTACATGGACGACCAGCATTTTTGGGGGAGCTTAATGAATGTGTAATTGTAAAGCTGCAATATTCTCAACAGAAAAAAAGAAACTCATAAATATGACAGAAGAAAAAATATATATATATATTTTCAGCTTCGTTAACAGCGAGTGCCTGGGTGTCCACGTCCATGTTGTCCTCCTCCCGAGTCAAGATATCCTTCAGATTTCCTTTGAGTATGTCTTGCGGCAGTATTACAACACTGTTACATGTGGGTGTTTTATTTTGTTGAGGGTTCAGTCTGAAGGGCAGTGTAGATGTGTGTGCTGGCCCAGACTATGCGCATAGGTGAAGATGCAAAGACTGTGCTCCAGATAAATGAGGGTTAGTTCACTCCCTCAGTTACTCATTACCCTCTCAGCTTGAACTGATCGGCAGGCCCACACACAATCTGCACCCCCAGAACTTGAAGATTCCTGCAGAATTACAACAGATGTCATTCATGAAGCCCCTCTATTACCTATTGCCACTGTTGGCTAATTTGGTAACATTTGGTAAAGCTTTTAGCTATTTTTAAGAAATAAATATTCCAATATCCCAGTATTTATCCCAAATCAAACATGTATGACTTTCTTCTGCGGGGCAAACAAAACTGCATATAAATATTGGAGAATCTTCTCACAGCTATTTTCCATATAACTATTTTCAAATATAATTTTAGCATATTTTAATCAATTGCTCAGGTTTTTCCCCAAAAATCAATGCAGATTTTTGCTGGATCATAACAAACATATGATCTTCACTTTATGTACATATTTGGACACACAAGCATTATTCTGTACATCCGTATCTGGCAGGTTTATTTTTCAGGAAATAACAAGTAAAATCCACAATTTCCACCCATTTGAGAGAAATGCCTTGCCCCGTTTTGTGATGCAGGTCGCTGATTGGTCAGTAGTCTCTAGAGGTTGTTGGGGTCAACGCATTTACTTTTCACTCACCTTGTTTGTCATCACAGGACAATTGAGAATGAAAAAGCAACACAACTGCAGATGGCGAGTGCTCATACGATGGGGTCGCAGAAAACTGCCGTCAGTCACTGGAGAGAATCAATGGACCCTCGTTGTGCTCGTTTTGATTGGCCGAGACAAACAGTGAGTAAGGAGATGAGATAAAGCTGCTTGAATTCACATAAACAGGAAGTGTTTCATTTAACAGGGTTTGTGCTTCTTTTTCCATTTGCGATAAGCAGTCTGATGCAGTATTTCAGACACCCATATTCACAGGTGAAGTATACAAGAACTGCTCAGTGATCATGGCATTCATCAAGATACTTTAACTCTTCTGCTCTTCATATCCTGCCATTTTCTTAGCAAATGTGCACTCCACTCCAAGACTGCTGGGAGAAACAGCCTGTGGGATGTACATTTAAACAATACAGCCACATTACAAAAATAAAGGCAGTCTCTGTAACCCACTGAAGCTCATGAAAGAGCTCGGTTTCCTTTCTCTTACCACTTGTTCATGTGCTTCTTCAAGCAAACATCACAAAACACACTTCTATCTGGGTGAATATACAGCACACATACCAACACAGTCCATTCGGAAGAGCTGGGTAAAAATAGATATTAAATTATGGATGATAAACAGGTAGAAATTTATTTATTTATTTTTTTTTTTGGTGTGAAATTTGTAGCGTAGGCAAGGCCACCCGTTGACTACCTTTCAGGCACTCGCTTTGAAGAGAGGGGGTTTTATTTTACATGGGCACCATCTTCAGTTCAAATTAAGAGAGAGAGACACAATTATTTAAATTTTGTGAACCCCCAGACAATGAATAACTATGTTGCTTTGAGGAATGGAGCAGGGTTTCATACATTTAGAGATTTTGGTAGTTCTTGCGTCCTCTCCGAATGAGTTATTGTGATGCGACAAGTCGAAAATCATGACCACACGCACGCTGTCCCAGTTCTGTGGTGCTTTGATTGGTTGCTTGATTTTAAAGTTGGAGAGCCAGCAGCAGGAAGGGGAGGAGCCACATTACCATGGCCAGGTGGGCTGCTGCAGGACTGGCGTCATAGGGATCAGGGGACGGGAGCGTGGAATCCCCCCACAGTCTGTCTCTCTCATTCATCTACAGAACAAAAAGAGCAGGTGAGAGCTTTAGATACATGATATGCTGCCTTCTTTACTTTATTTCGTATTTTACCGTTTTATCATCTCATCATTTCCTTTCTGTGGTTGGTTCTATCTTTTACAGGTATCGAATCACAGACAGATACAGCACTAGATGGATGCATCTCTAATGGACCAGTGGTGGCTCGGTTCTGAAGCGTAAATGATAAAACAAGCAGCCATAAAAGTGTGTATAGTTACAAATACATGAACAGACTTCTCAACTTTTAAAAGGAAGGTAAAGATGCTTCCCATGTCTTTTGATAAAAGTCTCACCAAGGCTGCATTTAATAGATTAAAAAACGTACTCGGTTACTAACGTAACCTCGGTTCCCCCTGCACGAACCAATGGCCGTGCAGTTTCACTGCGTGAATGAAATAGGCTTCAATTCAGGAGAAAAAAGGCTTTTTCCCATATGCGTCTTAAGCAAGACGCAGTACGAGTGAAGTATCGAAAGGGAACATTTGTATGTTTAGTATGTGAGATATCATGTGAAATATCATTACAATTTAAAATAACTGATATCTATATCTTTTAAAATGTAATTTATTCCTATGAAGGCAACGCTGAATTTCCAGCATCATTACTCCAGTCTTCAGTGTCACACGATCCTTCAGAAATCATTCTAATATGCTGATTTTTATTCCAAGATTTTTTTCAGGATTCTTTGATCAGAATCAGAAAGAGCTTTATTGCCAAGTATGTTTGCACATACAAGGAATTTGTTATAGTGTCACAAGCTGAATAGAAGATGAATAGAAAGTTCAAAAGAATATCATTTATATGAAAGAGAAATCTTTTGTAACATTAAAAATGTCTTTACTTGCACTTTGCAGGGGGGAAGAAATATTTATTTTAGAAAATAATCATACTGATCCCAATAGGCCCGTTTCACATGACGTCACGCAACTTCCGTTCTGACGCGAAGCAGGGTATTCTTACTTCCGCCAGCATAGGAAGCGCTATAGCTACCAGCATTGAGTTCACCCAAACGCTTGTACAACTGACACAAATACGATTAGAGGATGACTGCTGCTGTCTATTCTCGTCCTCGTTCAGGTAGAGGCGTCTGGCATCTCAGAAGCAGGGTATTCTTACTTCCGCCAGCATAGTAAGCGCTATCGCTACCAGCATGGAGTTCACTCAAACGCTTGTACAACTGCCACAAATACGATTAGAGGATGACTGCTGCGGTCTATTCTCGTCCTCGTTCAGGTAGAGGCGTCTGGCATCTCAAACAAACTTACCGAATACTGATCGGTGAGATTTGTCGCTTGAAGTCGAGGGAGGAGTTGAAAACGGAGCACTGCAGTCACTGATTCCCGCGACTCTCGCGCACTGTTTGCTGTCTTTATTGCAGTTAGATGAAGTTGGTTAGATATATTTCTCAAATAAACAAACGTTTTAGACATTTACATGTGGTAACAGAAAGCCTTTTCATTCAGTAATTTATGTCCTGCTTAATACAGCGCCTGTATGTACAAGAATAGTTCAACATTGTCAAAAGCTTGTACTATTTAAATATCAATAAACTAGGGTCTATAATTTTCAGTTTTATTAATGTAATTCAGAAATAAATATTAAATATATTAAAATATATTAAGTTTATATCAAAACCTTTTACAGTTAAAAACAGATGCCAGCATTTGTGCAAATAAATATAAAACGCAGGTCATAGCTGTTTTTTAAAGGTCACATTGCATATAGCCTATAATGAAAATAAAATACGATCGATCATATTAATCAATAATAATTCAAAAAGTAAAAACATGGTATACATGTAGTTAAAGCGAAATTGAATGGAGGAATTTAAGTAATTGTAGAAGTCCAAAGTTCTGTAGAACTACGCGGCTGTCCTTTTTGTATTGTTTCAATATTAAGCCATATTCTTGAACTGGATAATGAGTTTCTTTTCAGACCACTTGCCTTTATGGATGTGAAACTTGCCATGTAGTAAAACGATTTAATATAAAAAATATTACTTGTGTCCATGTCATTTCCCCATAGTAAATAAAAACAAAATCACGTTGTTTGTCTTTTTATTGCCCAACTATAAGGGGAATTTAATTTACACAGTGTACTCACAAATTATCCAAGGAATGACATAAACCAAAATAACAAGTGAAAAGGTTTCAAGTATGTATTTTGTGTGAACACATAATCGTTGTCATACAAATCTGAAAGCAAGCAGTTGCGGCAAGCAAGCCACCCATCTAAAGCAGATGCAGAAAAACGTTCGCAAAAGAACCCGACTGTAAGTACATTAACATTATTAGTCTTAACTCTTAAATAATGCCTTTCATATTTCAAGTTTTTCCTACATTTTCCCGAGACGTCTCTGGTGTAAAGGTATAATGGAAGTACAGATACACTGCTTTGCGGGAAAGCGGAAGTTAGCTGACGTCACTGTGAAAAGGCCTATAGTGTAGGTTATGTGACATGTAATGAAAGAGAAAAGAATGTGTGCCTGAATATAAATACAGGTTTAGTTGAGAGAACGATTGACTTCTGATTGAAACCAATTGAGAACCACGGCATTAGAAAATAACAAAACAAAAAGCCAGTCTACAGTAAGGTGGTTTGCTGCTCTTAGCTGGTCTTCCAGTCTGGTCCAGACCATCTGACAAATCCCCAAACCCCTCTAAAACCACAAAACCAGACTAAAGTGGTAAGCTTGGTTAGGCAGGGAAACAGACAACAGTAATCATGTCGGCTGGTTTCTTTCAGCAGGGAGACTATAACACGCATCTATGGCTTTGTTCTGATAGACATGAAAAGCATATCTGACTCCAATCCATTTAGCTGTTTGCACTCTGAACAGCAAAAAAAAAAAAAAATCCACTTTTTACAAAACCAAACCATATCCATATGTGATTTGAAATCCAATTAAAATAGCTTTTTTTTTTTTTTTTCAAATGTGTTACAGTCTGGACAGTCAGAATGGATTTTAAGTGATTTTTGGGACACTATGTATGCAGTGTCCTACACAATGCAAATCTATGTTCGCTCACAAGAAAGCACTGACGTGAATGAATAGGGAACGTGAATGATCGGTTTTGACTGGTTTGAAATCTAGCAGGAACACAGCGAGTTAGATTTTCAAAAGGTCCTAGAACGCATACTGGCACTCAAACCGACTGGGATAAAGACCTGTACCTGTGTGGGCATCTGTGGACGCAGGATGTTCTGCTCGGTCTCCATGCCAGAACCAATGGTGGTAGTGGTGGTCTCAGTGCTGGTAACTAAGATCTGCTTGGTGTTGGAGCCCGGAGCTTGGTTTGTCGCAGATTTCAGATCTGTGTCATTCCCAAAAGCCAGGATGGCATTCTCTGTTTGAAAGGAGGGGAGAGAGTCAGATTCACAGCCCTGCCTTTTGCAGATGAACACATCTGGAAGGCAGTCATGTCTCAGTTAGCGTTCTCTTTCAGACATGTCTCTCTTTCAAAATGGGTTTGGATTTCGTCAACATGTTTTCTTACAATAACAATAACAAAACACACTCAGGGGAACCAGAGAGGCCTGGCTTACAGTATATAGAAGTTATCCAGCTTAAATGTTGACAGAACAGCATTCAGGATCATAAACTCCATCATCTGATTCATGCTCTAAATATAGTTTGTTTCTATAGTAGAATATACATCCCTATATTACCAATCGGCTAATCCTGCCCTCCAGAAATATAAAAAAAACACTTGTATTTCTTAACAGCTTGGCATTCGTCCTTATTTCTTTGCCCATGTCTTCCATTTTCTTTCTTATCTTTCATTTTCGTTCAGTGTGTTTTCCCTTGGGAAAGATTGAATGCATAAAATGGAGTGTGTACTTGAGTGTGCCTCTGTGCATGTGGGTTTGAAAGAAGTTTGATTACCTCCTGTATCTTGATGTTTAAAACAAATCTTACTTATACTAAAACATCTGTGTGTATTTATTTTGAATTATTCTTTACAGTCCACCTGTGTACTGGCAAAATTACCTCCAATATTAAAACTAAATACAGATTTCCAATCATACTCTACTTCATTTTCCCCTTTTTATTGGCAATATGTAGACTTATAGTGACAGGCCATATGAATGATAATAATCTGAACTGATTAATTTCCATTTGTCTAGTAGGCCACTTGTCTGAAATTACCATGGCGTGAAAGTCGCCTCAATTAAGACACGGCTGTGAGGACGCCACTGGATATGACTCCATATCAGAGTCTGATATTCTTTTCTGGTGCTGAGGAAAATGTTTTGTGGGGAAAAAAAGAAGATTAGATTTATGAATGGTGAACAGTGGCGTGGTTGAGTGATTTTTCTTTCTTAATTGAAACACTAATTGCTTAATCTTTGTGATCTTACAGGGAAGATGAAGCTAGAGAGAGAGTGACTTCCACAGAATACTTTACTGTACAATGTAATAGTGCTTTTTTAATATCATTAGTACAGTGTTATAAATATTTATAATGGATATTGCAGCTCTGTACCATGAGCATCTTCTCTGTTCAGTGAAGATGAACAGCATTTTTTAGCATTTTAGCATTATTTATATACTATTATATTATTTCTTAATATTTTGAATTAGCTTTATTTTTATATTTTGAGATTATTATAGTTTGTTTTGTAATTTTACGTGCTTTTGTCCTTTTTATTATATATTTTTTAATATTTCTATTTAGCCTTTTTTTTTCAGTTTTAGTCATTTTAGTACTTCAATTTAAAGGAATAATTCACCCAAAAATGAAAATTCTGGCATTAATTACTCAAGACTTACGGGTTCGGAACGACAAGAGGGTGAGTAATTAATGAGAGAATTTTCATTTTTGAATGAACTAATGTTATCCCTTTAATCTTATATTAGATCAGATGCCATGACAACATTTCTAATTTTCATTTAAATAATTTTCATCTGATGTTTGCATTTTAATTTCAGCTTTAACAAAACAATTTTAATATTTTAGTTTTAGTTAACAATAACAACGCTGTCTCCAGTGAAGCAGTACAAAATTGACAATACAAAAATTAAACAAAGCCAATAATATTGAAAAATGTATAAGGACTGTGCGGAAACCTTTATGCAAATTAATTTTAATTAGTATGTTCTTGTTATTTCCTTTTGTTTCTTTTTTTTTGTCCATGTCTGATAAATGATGTCCTACAGGCTCTTTAACCTGAAAACTTCTTGAACATCAATTGAAAGAAGATGAATTTACTTTCAGCGCATATCACTGCTCTGTACATACAAGACTGTATAACTACATCCTTCATGTATTTTGAAAGGCAGGGCAGGTTTATAGAAAAGCGTTAAGTTTACTGAAAGGAATATAATTTCTGTCAGTTAGTCTTCACCCCAGCCCACCTAAAGCCCTCATTATCTGACATTCATATCATAACTCTCCTAACAGATCATAATCATGGGAGTGTTAGCAGTGGAGTAATATGAAGGAGTGTGAATGGTGTGAAGTTGATTAGTCTCTGAATGTTTAGCAAAACACCATGCATTGATACTAACTGAAGCTGCCCACTAGTAGCGTTGCTGAATGACTAGGAAACAAACCAATATAGTGGCTACATTCACACAGGAGCAGAATACATGCTAAGTAGATCCCTGTTCATACACCGTTCATGACAGCTGCATTTTATATCCACAGTGAATTCATTAAAGTATACAATTAAATTATGAGAATGAGTTTGGTTGATACTGTATGTGAAACAGATCCAGAGTTGACAACTATTGCTAGACATCTAGCATTACAATGCTAGCACTCTTGGAATGGCATTTAAAGGACTGGAACTGAAAGATGCGATATAAAATCTTGATATTTATTATACCTCCATTCCATTCTTGTCTAATTTTGTACATACAGGACGATCTGAGAGTCACATATGTTAGTAAATGCAATGATCAATTTCAAACAACGAGTGTGTGGTCTATGTAGAGACGCAGTGTCATTCATTCACTATCACAGCTGAAAGGATATGTGTGGATGTTATGATAAGAGAGGGAGACGGGGAGAAACGGGGAAGCGAAGACAATGATTATAAAGATATTTCATCTGTGATTTGGAACGTTTGAATCCAGTATACTCTCTGTTTGTCTCACACTCTCTTTCATGGATGAAAGACAGAATGAAATAGTGGACTTCTAAGTAATCGAGGTGTAAATGGCAGCAGCTAACAGTGGGGAGTAGAAGTGGTGATTCCTCTCTGACCCCCGCAGGACTTTAGAAGCAACTTACCCTTTGATAAGCTCCGCCTCCCGTCGCTCACTCAGGATGTCTTTGTCCGTGGATGCTCAGATTTGGACGGAATGGTTTTTGAGCCATGTGACCAATTTCTCAGAAACATTATTTCATGACAGCATTGACTGGCTGATTTATTCATAATCCCTTCACTAGTGACTATCCTGAGCTGTGGCTTAGGCTAAAAACATAGTAAAAAATAAGTGCCTTTCACTATAAAAAAGTGCTATTTACCTTAATTTTAACGCAAGGCTGGGTGCAGCCATTTGTAACATAAATGCGCAAAGCTTCAGGTCTCAGCAGCTTCCAGTTATTTTAGCTGTACTTAGTCCGTTACGCTGCTTGATATTGCAAACTGGTATTTGTTATTATATTATTTATTATCCTAATCATGAAGACACTGGTTTGTAATGCAAATAGTTTATACTGTTTAATAAACTTTGATTTTCTTCTAATTTTATTAAAATATTATTGGAGTATTCTTTGTTTTTTATTCCTTTTTTAACTACAATTTATTAATTATTATAACATGGATAATTTTGAATGACTGTTAATGGAGATTTTTGTGTCCAGTTGTTGTAGTTACAGCATCTAGCAGCGAGGGCTAACAGAGACGTTCTTAACAGAGATGTTTTTCTTACATGTGCTGAAATTAAATGTAAAATTGTTAAACATTTTTTATCTGACGTTGGACTTTAAGGAAATATTCCTTGAGAAACTGTTCATTTACGCAGTAAACATGATTAAATACTGCAGACTGCTTCAGAATTTAAGTATACGCAAACATGAGCACAAAACTCTTCCTAATGTTTTTGTCACTATGGTACTATGAATGTTTTAGTTACTTTCACTTGAATCAATTCATAAATGAATAAACATGATATTATTAGCATTTTACACACACACTTAGCAGTTACTGCTTACTCACCACGCAGAGACAGGAAATGAGCCGTCACTCTTCCTCCACATTTCTCATCAAAACACTCATCACTCATTCTAGACCGCATTGAGAACACTCTTACAAAACATAAACTTCACGTGTTTACTACATTTGTGAATCACTGAATCACTTCCATCTAATTCCAGTTCTGCTAGCTGTTGGCCCACTGACTTCAGCTCTTTTTTTTCGCAGTCCGACTGAATGAAGAAATTCTTGTAATACTTGTCCAGTATTTCATGGTCGTCCCAGTGGTACGCTGATGGTTTGGGGGCTGGCGTAGCCAGCAAAACTAGTTCAGTAACAGCTGAGGTGAGGACTAGCCTCAATGGACTCACTTTCAAAAAGCTCTTTCAGCTGTTTCCCTCCATCCTGTGCTACTTCTGTCCTGTTTGCTACTCTCCGGCTGTCTCCGCTCCATTAGTTTTACTGCAGGGAGCCAAATTACGCTCAATTACCAAGACACCAGAGGCTGCGCTTAGGCTTGAATCAGCACACATACACACCGACCCAGCACTCCGGACTACCCCAAGACCCTCAGATAGAATAGAGAAGGGATGGTGGAAACTGGACGCTGCAGTTTTGTAAATGCCGGAAATACCCTTGAGGAGCACGATCACACTGAAGCGCTTCTGGATCAGAGCTAGAGCTAATCTCCAAGATCTCAGTGGTCAAATGCAGCACCACCCCACCTGTGAAACGGATGTGTTTACATGGTTTGTTTGTTATTAGTGGCTCAGAGATGCAGCGGGGCATGAGCAGAGCACACCGCTGAAGATATCCTGTACTCCTGATGACTGTTAATGCCTCATTACCGACAGGCATTGAAACTTCATAACGTTACATCAAGAGAGTTTTCTCTCAGCGCTGCTGAATGCACAATAATAATGCTGACTGTGAAGAACAGGGATGCAGATACGTCTCTCTGCTGACTCTTGTGTTGCATCACCTCTATTTTCTATCAGTTGGAGTATATGAGTGTGGAACAGTCCCTGCATCCATATATGCACCCTTCTCCACACATGTAAAAGGTGAATTGGCTGTATTGATGATACAGTAGGTGTACGAAACCCAGATGACGTCCTGCTTCTGCTGGGATTCAAAAGCAAGGAAACAATGGACACTTTGCTTTCCCATGAGGCCATATTTTACTGTATTTGGCCCAAGTGTTCAGTGGACGTGAAGACGCAAGTGTGTGTAGAACTTCTGAATACCCGATGAGACACACTTATAGTTATGTAAAAATTCAAGTGAAGTTTTGCAAAGCTTTTAAACATTTTGATTTTCAATACTTTGCACATTAAATAAACTTTGAAAGATCTGGTCTAGTCTAACAGATGACACAATTTAGGGATTGTGGTGTTTCTAATTAAGTGCTTAAAAAGCAGTTGCAAAAGGTTTACAAAAAACACATACCATATTTTTCAGAAAATAAGTTGCACCCGACTATAAGTCACACATAAAACAAACATATATTATAGCATTATAAGCATTTATTATAAACACCAAGCCTAAACATTTATTTAAAATGTAAACTGAAACTACCAGTGTGTGGGAAATGCACTACACTCTTAAAAATAAAGGTTCTTCATTGGCATCTCTGGTTTCATAGGAACCTTTAACATCAATGGAACCTTTCAATTAGACAAAATGTTATTTTTCTTTCTTTTATTTTTTACTACTAGGAAAAAATGTTCTTCAGATTATTAAAAATTTCTGCACTAAGAAATAAAAGTCTTTTAAAACCTTTCCAGAACAGTTTTCTATGTCAGACCTGGGACAGTCTCCATACTGTAAGTGTAGGTTTTGGGACAGGCCCAGTATTGTTTTTACAGTTGTTGTTAGTGTGTGTCATGGGTCAAAGAACATCCAGGTCAAAGGACAATGCCAAGGTAGTGGATGTGTGGAAATGCTACTTCACAAACTACTTTTGCCAGGAAATGATGAAACAGGCTATGTGCCACTGCATGTTGTTTCTGTGCCTCCCTCTCACTTCCCCCTCCAAGGACAAAAGGGAATCTCCAGCAATGATCGTAATGTTTATTTGTGATATAGGACAGAGGAGAGGTTTTTACTCACTCAAGCAATTGTTGTCATGGAAATGGCCAAGGAAGTAGTTGCACTGATCTCGGAAATTCCCACTAGTCGCACAAGAGCACCATGCTCCCACATTGGATGTAGAGTTATCTAGGTAGTTTGGAGTGATAATGCTACCTACAGGGAGAGAGAAAGAGAGAGTGAGACAGAAATAACACAGAACAGAACATCAGTTGCAAAACAGAAAGCCAAATGCAGTTTAAGTCTACCAGTATCCCAAAATGCAGCATCCATCTGTCATATCCGAGTCCTACATTATGAGAAATATTTTCTCGCTACTTGTGACCAACACTCTTCCACCTTCCATCAGCACAAAGACACTTTCACCTTTTTGAAGTTAAAATGTTTGTTGCATTTTAACGCAATCACATTGTGGTATTCTATAAGCCCTCGGCTAAAACGGATATGAAAAGCTCTGTCAATCTTTATCTTGTGTGTGGGTTACATAAGTGGGCTGGAACATTGATTGCAGTGGATATAGGTCCGTAGCTCTTAGAGCTCTGTCTTTGTTCAGCAGGGGAGGAAAATGACAGTGCTTTTCCATTGTGTGAGTGAATGAGTGTTGAAGGCGTCAGTTGAAAGCGGGAAAAGTGGAGGTGCTGCACTCTAGAACTCTATAGTCTGATAGGGACCCGTTTAAATACATTGTTTTTTTTTTTGTCCCAGAACACAAAAGCGCAACATCTTCACAACCGCTCTTGGAAAATACTGCCGTAATGACTAACAGTCAGGGCAGAGTGCTTGGTCTCTCTTTGTCTTCGCTATCTCTGTCTTGCCGTCTCTGACTTGTACATTTGTTAATGTCATAAACTCTTCTGTAGTTCTCTTTAACAGCAGATCTCATTCACAATTCCATCAAACATTTGTCATTATTGACGTCAGTCATGAAGCGTCTGCCCCACGTCCTTACACACCTTATTGAATAATATGTGAAAAAGATTTGAACGCTACAGTGCAGGGGAAGACTTTCAGGGTGCTGTCACAAATGTTTTTGGCCGAGTCCATTTGTAATCTGAGTTCAGTTTGTTTCCGGTACCATCATCAAAAGTGAGCATCTAACGGATGACATAAAATTTGCATCACTGCACGTTCCTGGTCACATTTATTATAGTGAAATGTGTCTTATAGCTGCTTGTCTCCAAATAAATTGCCTTCGAAAAGCAGCCCACATTGTTTATACTGCATCTTTTGCAATACCTCCAACAGACAAATGCTGTGAAGTACTAAAACAAAAGTTTTAGTAGAAGCTGGAATCTGTTCACCCAGAATCATTGCTTGTTTATAGTGATAATTAGCTGCCGCTTGTAGTTATGATGGTACTTAAGTTAATGACACAAATTTACTGCAGAGATCAGACCCAAAAGTACTTGGGTTCGTACAGAGCCGCAGAACCAAATAACAGTTTAAAGCAGCGGTGTCCAAACCTGCTCCTGAAGGGCCAGGGGCCTGCAGAGTTTAGATCCAAACCTAAATAAACACACCTGAACCAGCTAATCAAGATATTCTGGACCTCTACTAGAAACATGGGGTGTGTTCCATTTCGCTTTTTGACAAATTTCTACTTCTACTTTGTCAAGTGGAGGAGGAAGTTTATATGGACAGACCAGGGTTTGAAATTAACTTTTTCACTCACCAGCCAATTTGGCTACTAAATTTTTAAGTTACCGGCCATTCATAATTTCTTCTAGCCAAAAAAATTGAACAAATAAATTACGAAAAAAAGGCCAGAGGTAAGCTAACAACTTGCGGCTGTCCACACTGGATGCGACAAAGTGACCATTGCAAATAATTTGTACTTTGTCAAACAGTAGGCCTACGTCATAAATAGAACGAGGCATCAGTTTACTGTCGGGGATTTGTCGTGCTGTGCTGCGCCACATCCAGTGTAGGCCGCATCACCGATTATAATGGGTTCTATAGTATTTTGTCGCATCTGGTGTAGACACGGTGCGAGTCTTCAGGCATTTTTTGTCTTTTCGCTATTGCTTCAATGCAAAGGAACCCAGTGCGCCCGCCACGCCATTATTTGTTGCGTAGTGATGGGTACAGGGCTGGACTGGGGTTAAAATTCGACCCTGGACAAATCCAGCCTACCCGGCCCTCAAGGTCCCTTGTGAATGTTTTGCTGTGTTATAGGGCCTTCAATTGGAGCCCGCAAATAATCAGAATGCATTTTTTTATTACCCGACCCACCCGATCCGCGGATATAACCGCCATCCGCGCATCACTACCACAAAGCAACACGACTGTGACGTCACAGCAGATGGTGTTTAATTTATCCCCACCCCTCACAACTCGAATGTATGATATACTGTATATGAATTATTTTGAGATTTAATCGTAAAATACTTGCTTCCTAGGACATTCCAGTTTAACCCACTGCAAGGGTTCCGCCAGTAGTGGGCACTTGAGAAATATAAACAATGACATCCATCCGAGTCAGCAAGATGGAGGGAAGTTAGCAAGGGAAGGACATAAAAAAAGTGAAGTGAAATGCTGTATTTCACTATGAGACAGGTGTGTTGGAGCCAATTGGAGCTAAACTCTGCAAGACATTGGCCTTCCAGGAGCAGAAATGGGCACCCCTGACTTAAAAACTTAGATAATTTAGACCCCACTGACTGTCATCGTATTGACAAAAACAACTGAAGCATTCTTGAAAATATCTTCTTTTGTGTTCTGCAGAAGTCATACATGTTTGTAATGAGGATTGTAATTGTAGTATATGCATCACATGCATTGTTGATAAAGTCTAATATAAACCCCCAAAAGCTTGTGTCACGGTGGTCTTCTCTTCTTAGAATTCTACCTGTCGGTGGATAAGATTGTAATGCCAAGCCCGATAAGATTGTAATGGCCATAATTCTAATCTACCTGACTGGTGTATGTGATAAGCCAGGGTGGACTACGTTGCCCAGAGTTCTCACCTATCAGGCCGGTGTACGCAACAAGGCAGGCTCCGTAATTTTCTTGCTGGCAGCCGCTGGCAGTAAGCTCGGAGGGTTGGCAGTCGTGCTGGAACTGAGCCCAGCGAGACCTGAGGGAACCACAACAGCACATCCATCATCCAGCCAGTCAGCAAACCCTCAGAAAAATGCATTCCCACAAACACTTTCCTCTGTGCTACCTTGCATTATGTGTGTAGAAGGGGCTACATACTCTGTTCTGTTTTGTCTTCGTCTGTTCTGTTTAGAAAGCTTTACACCAACACACTCTACTCCATTCTCAGTCATTTTCTCTTTTTTTCAATCCCCCCCTACATATACTCTGCACAGTCCTGATCCATTCGTTTTGCTCTCATTTTAATCAGAGACATCACTGCATTTCAGAATTCTGGAGAACTGCCAGATACTCAGCAGACGGAAACTCAGCCGACAGCGACCATTTACATGCAGGACACATTCTGCCAGTCCTCTGGTGACCAATCAATCATGTAACCAGGTCAGTCTCAGAGGAATTACGCACATTCCCTTTTGATTTCTTATGCTAACTGGGTGTTGTGGCCGTAAGTGATCTCCTCTTGTGTAATGTGTTGTGTCAGCAGACTGTTTGCTTGCCGTGTGTAAGCGTGATGGTTGATCGATGGCAGAGACCGATGAAGGCCTTTGGGTTTGTGATGTGAAAAGTGGGAGGCTCAAACATGACCACTCAAACTCTGCTCTACTGAGATCCTTGCAGAGTTACTGTAGCTCTACAGACTCATAGTGGGACTCAATGTGTTCAATGGATCTGTCTCTCTGTTTGTTAGTAATGAACAGATAAAGTAACAGGGAGAGTAAATACTTCCTATACTTTTATGCTTATGATGTACAGTCTACTATCAATATAAGCTTGATTTTTTTTCACCAGCTTTGAAGCACTGGTGAGTTATGACTGAAGTGAATCTCATGTGAGTTTACATTATTTTAAACATATAATAATTACATTTTTTTTTAGAAAGGAACAAAATGACTTTGTGCACCTTTATATATTGCTCCCTACAGAGCACAGAGCTTCAATCTTCAGGCCCTTCAAAAGAGCTTGATTGTATTTATAGCAGTCGTTTTCACACAATACCCACTTGCACACATAGTCTGCCTCACAAACTCGAAGTTGTGCCAGGCAATTGGGTTTTTCCCTTTCTTCATACGAGCACGCAGGCACAATGGTCTGGCGCCGTCGTTCTGCGCATGCCGTTTCGGAGCACGGACAGAAGAGCAGCTCGTGCGTGTAGTCAGGCGGCACACGGTCAAAGAACTTCCTCAGTGCTTTGCTGCAGCGTGCTCTGTTGCAGGGCCCGGCTCGCACTGATGGGGCGATGCACGCCGACACATACTCCGTGCGTAGTTTCTGACACGTCTCATCGACATTACAAGCCTTAGCAGCATCCAAACAACGGTTCACTGTTGTCATGCCCACCTCAGACTCTGAAAGGAAGGAGAGAGAGAAGCAGGCTTGTGATTTCAGGGTGTAAAGAGATTAGCGTGTTAGTTACACTTGCCTACTTTGGAGTACAAACAAAAAGGTAGTTGGAGTGGCTGCAGTCGCTGTCCAGTGCTGAAACAGACGCCTGTATTCAAGATATCACAGAATACCAAACCACAACTGCCAAATGTGTTATTATTTACCAAGCAACATAACATTCTTTGTACCCGAAGCCAAAATAATGCAATGCACCAACCCCATCTCATAAGAAAATGTAACTATTTTGCGAGATCTATCTCTTCTATCTCTTTCTATCTCTATTTCTTCTTTATTTCCATTCTTCCCTCCTTCCTCCCATGCTTCTTTCCTTCCTTTATTTGTTTCCTTCTATCCTTTCCTGCTTTCTTACTTTATTTGCTTGATTCTTTCCTTTGCTTCATTTTCTTCGCTGCCTTCCTTTCTTTCTTAATTTCCAACTTTCTTGTTTCTTCCTTCTATTCCTCCCCTTTCTTTACTTTCTATCCTTCCATCTCTCCTCCTGTGCTTCTTTTCGTTCACTACTGCTTCTTTCTTTGCTTCCTTCCTTGGCTTTCTTTGCCTCAGTCCTTTGCTGCCTTTCTTTTTATTTCACTTTCTCCCTTTGTTTTCCTGTTTATTTGCTTCCTTCATTTTTTTCTTACTTGCTTCCTTTCTTTTTGACTTTATTCTTTCTCAAATTTATTTTCCCCTTCTTTTCCATTTCCTAAACCTATAGCCAACAATGGGGCATAAGCAAATTGTCCCTCCCTTCCTTTCTTTCTTGCTTTCTTTGCTTCATTACTTAGCTTCTTTTCTTCGTTTCCTTTTTCCCTGTCTTTCTTTGCTTCCTTCCTTGTTTTCTTTTCTTCTTTCTTTTCCCCCTCTATTCCATTTCCTTAACTTAACCATCAATGGGGCATAAGCAGATTGTTTGAAAACATACAAATGAGATTGTATTAATTAGCCACTAATTTGTTTAAAATGCAAAATGGTTACAAATCGCCATGAGAGTGTATTAAATCACTTACAAAAGCCTTCCAATTTAATAACTAATGTCGTCTTTTATATTGCCTAATCAATAGGCCAAGGGAAGATATACATTTTGTCCCAGACTCTGTGAATTTTCGCAACGGCCTTGTCCAGCTGTCAGAGCGGCATGTGTTTTGGAGGTGTGCTCTTGCTCATTGTTCTAATGAGGGTTGAGGTTCATACAGAACGTCTCTTTCTCTCATGTCCTAACGAAGGTTTGAGTTGGTCTGCTCTAAGAGGATGTGAGTCTGGGTGGCCTCAGTGTGCTGCTAATGAGTAGAGCATGAGTGAGAATGAAAGTTGAATGAGTCTGGTTTTTATCACAGAGCAGGTCCCAGCTGAGACTGGCTGCTGCTGTTGCTGCTTCATTTTTCATATCGGACTAATGTGGGCCGCAGAGAGCCTGCCAGCATTTCACTGCCATAGAGCTCGCTTTCTCTCTCTCTCTCTCTCTCTCTCTCTCTCTCTCTCTCTCTCTCTCTCTTCCCCCATGAGCCGTGGACTTTTTTAACCACTGCCCTCTTCACTGTCATCTTTTTCTTCTTCTTGACCTCTATATCAACATGTCCTATTTATCTTTTCCATCAATCCATCCATTGTTCTTTGCTTAATTTCTTCAGTTTGTTTTCTTCTTCCTTCTGTTTCCTTTTTCTTTTCTTCCTTAATATATTCTTTCTTTACTTTCTTTCCCCTTCATTTCTTTATTTCTCCTTAGTTCCCTTTTTCTTCCCTTATTTCTTATTTCCCTTCTTTCTTTTCACCTTTTTAATTAAATCTTTCCATCCCTCATCCTTCCCTTCCTTCCTTACTTCTATGGCTTATTTGCTTTTTCTTCCCTCTTTCCTTCCTTCCTTCATTCTTTTATTTCTTACTTTACTTTCTATTGTTTCCTTCCTTAATTTGCTTGCTTCCTTTTCTTCATTCCTTTTTTCCACTAATTTCTTTTCCCCTTATTTATTTCCGTCCATCTGTCCCTCTGATCATGCTTTGTTGTTTCCTTCCTTCCTTTGCTTTCTTTTTTCCCTTCTTTGCTTCCTTTCTTTGCTTGCTTGCTTCCTTCCTTCGCTTCCCTTCCACCTTCCTTCCTTCCTTCGCTTGTCCTTCCTTTGTTCCTTTTTTCCTTGTTTCCTTCCTGTCCTTGTTTCCTTCCTGTCTGTGAATGTTTTTTTCCTTTCTTGTTCTTCTTTCCTTTCTTCTTTCCTCCTCTTTTTCACTGATAAAATGATTTTGTGGTGAAGTAAATACTACGGAAAAACAAAGTGTAATTTCTACATTAAATAATTTAATTCAGGCAAGAATTTAAAAAAGAGATTAAATTCTATATTAGTACTCAATTTAAGCATGTAGAAATGAAAGTTTGAACTTATAAGTATATTTTACTTGGAATTGTTTGTTATGTTTACAAGGATTCTTTAAGTAAATATCAGAGTTATGATCCCATTGTTCCCATCATGCACTCGGGCATGAATAATTAATTCACTGTTTTCTAGTTCTATTTACACTGTTTTATGGTTGCTTTTGTTGTTAGGTTTAGTAACTTGCTGTTTTGTGACATTTAGAGTTAATTTTCTACTCAAAATAACCCATTCATACTCAAACACTATATCCACTGATTGTTACCGTCACTGTGTATTGTGTACCAAGTCTTAAGGACTCTGTTCATTTCATTAATAACTATATTGAGTAAACACATTATCTTAAAAAGGATAACAAGCCATCTACTTGCTTACTTACTGTGCTACATTGTTTGAAAAAGTTTACAAACCATGACTGAGTGAAATGTACTTGAGTATTGCAGAGTAAACTTAAAATAATTAAGTAGAAATTACTCATCAAACTCTTACTATCTACGTTAAATTTACGTATTTCCTTCGCTAATTTTACATAACTTAGTTAAGTAGATTCTACTTAATTCCATACTTAAATTTTACTTTAAAAAATATGTGTGCAAAAACTTGCAAAAGAAAAATTAAGTAAATTTTACTTTTTTTTTTTCAGTGTTCTACATCTTACTTTCATTCTTCTGTTCCTTCTTCCATGCTTGTTTCTATTAATTTCATTATTTTTCTTTGCTGTCTTTCTATTGTTCATTCATTCTCTTTCTTTCTTTCTTTCTTTCTTTCTTTCTTTCTGCTCAAAATCTGTTTCAGCAAGATTACTTTCTCATACATCATTAAGGGATTTTGCAAGCTTGTGATCAATACTCAGCCAATATTCTGGACCCTGGTGCTCATTATATTGCTGTATACAGAGATTCTAGATGTAAGTACATCTAACAAGTTTGTTAGGACCAATCAAACTATTATTACAGGCCTTAGACTTCACACATATACACTTACACTCATGAATATATTTCTAAAATGAAATATGTACTGTATCTTTCAATGAAAATCTGTATTTTTCAAGGTTAATATACTGTAATTTATCCAGTAAAATACATTGAAAGCCTTATGCCATATGAATGAACAAACACACAGAGAAAAAAGAACAAAAGTACCTGTTTGGATAAGTGCGCCTTTTAATTTGAGTCTGTAATACTGACAGAATAGCCTGTTACAAGGTAATGTTAAGAATATATTTATCAATTATATAATGTATATATTTAATATAATATATAAGAAATTTTATAATTAATTTAACACATTTTTCCCAGTTTCTTTGTCTTTTTACTATTATTATTTCTATGTGTATCTCTCCCCCTTCTCTCTACCCTCCCCTTTCTAATTTTGACACTTTTGTTTGATCTTTGTTGTCTCTACCGAGCCAGCTTGTTAAACGCTGGCAGTGTTTGAGAGTAGAGAGCAGCCATCATTAAAAGTCACGCTTGAATGACCGACATTACTTTCATTACTTTGAGGAAATCATTCTCTGTCCTATCCCCAAGAGTTTAAATGTTATTTTATGTGCATCTGCTTGGACACAAGTGTGTCTATGAGTCTGTGTGTGCACAAGAGAGATGATGAGTAAATGGATCATTATGTGCTGCCCTCGGGGTCCATAAAATTCAGCTCATGCCTTAAGCACCCCATAAACTAAGGCTGACAAACTGACAGTTTTAGTCTTGTGGCTCCTCCAAAAATAAGTTTCTAAACTTGGTACAGTGCTATTTTGAGTGAATGTAATGAGATGGGAGAGAGATGAGAAAGTGATGAGCGAAAAGCCTTGATTAGAAAATGAAATTCTGAGATAAATCATCTGACTGTTTAGTCTTTGTTAGGTCCGTCTGAGAGTCTTTGGCCCACAACGAAATGTTTGTTCTGCTCCTGACAGGCCCCTGATGCATGCCTCATTTTGTAGGAAATGCAGTTTATCATCAACGGTGCAGATGAACCCAACTATGTTATATCCAAGTACATTAAACAAAGCGCTCATGTTTTGTTGTTGTAAGCTATTAAGCTCTGCCCTGTTAATAACTCTTCACTGCTAATGCTTGGCATAGAAGTGACAAAACACATCGTGATCAGTTCCAAATATCAATTCCAACACCATAGTACATAATCGGCATAGTGTGTCTGTGCAAATCACTGACCTGGGAGGCCAGGCGAACATAATCAAAGCCCCGCTCGACAGGCTCATAGGGGTAATTCTCCACCAGGCTCAGCCCTGTAAACGCACACACAAACAGGGTTTTTTGTGGCTATGGTAACAGAGTAATTATTATTATTTTTTTGTATGTATCAGTGAATTAATGAGAGTGTCACAGGTAAAAGTTCAGTTTGCAGTAATGCTTCTATAATTCTAAGCTGGTTAGCATATTAAAACGCATCGTCTAATTAGCATCTATTGAAGTGGTTTCCGGGGACTGCGTGGGTGTGGGTATTAGAACTTGTAATTGCATCATTGTGCGAGCGAGTGCTTCATATGTGACAAAGAAAAATTATGAATATGAATTTGCTTACCGTGCAGCACGGACTGCTTGAGGCTCCAGTAGATGCTAAGACAGTTTTTCTCTCTCTTCATACCCCGTTTGCACTGGCATCGGTGCAGGGGGCTGGACAGCAGGGCCGTCACTGCGTTCTCACAGTGGTTGCGTGCACCTGGTCCCAGCTTCACGCTTCCGCCGCCTGCGACACACTGCCGCAGCGTTCTCAAGCGTGGGCTGCACGCCTCGTCGCTGGAGCATGAATCCCCCGCAGTCAGACAGTCCCACCGGCCCCCGGACACCAGCCGTGACACCCCTGCACAGATCGTTTACAGAACATACAGATCTGTCAGTACACTTTACAACGTTAGTTGCATGTATGCATTGAAGAGTTCACCCGAAAATAAAATTTCTTTACTACTTCTCTCTCAAATTGTTCCAACCCTGTCTGAGTGTTTTTCTTCTGCTGAACACAAAAGATATTTTGAAGAATGTTGGTAACCAAATAGTAGACAGTAGTTGTTGACTTCAGCAGTATGGAAGCCAACAACTAATGGCTACCATCAAGTGGTGGGTTACCAACATTCTTCAAAATATCTTCTTTTTGTGTCCAATAGAAGAAAGAAACTCAGACAGGTTTGGAACAAGTGGAGGGTAAGTAAATGACAACAGAATTTTCACTTTTGGGTGAACTATTCCTTTAACTGACATTATTATAGAGTTTTCTTAAATGCTTGATTCTGATTGGTCAGTCGCAACATTCTGAGGTCTGTTATTCCTTGATTATGACTGTCGTCATTAGTAATGCTCCTTCTTGTTTCAGTTTGCTAACACAACTGGTTCCATCTTTTGTCTTACTTATGGACTGCATTGAAAATCAGTATTAATAGAACTGTAATACTGTTGTAGTGTTCATCTTTTTGCCAGGATGACTGTTTTGTACATTGTAGTGGATAACGGGTTTATTCTGCGATAACAACTGGCTGGTTTTACATGATCCCTTACTCAACTAACAATAAGCATTACATTTGTTACAGTATTTATTAATATTGGTTAACAACTGTTCATTGTTAATTCATGTTAGCTCAAGTCTATTTAATATTGATGCTTTTGATTGTATTTGTAAGTTAGTAAATTAACATTACGATTATTAAATGCTAAATAAGTATTTTTGTTGTTAGTTCATGTAAACAAATGTAAAGTGTTACTGATCTACCATTTATAATAAACTGCATAACATCCAACATTTATTTGTTGTAAACAAAAAGTAATATTAGGACTTCTGCATGTGGGTGACTAAAGGAATCATTTAAATGGCTTAACATATGTCAACCCCATCCACTTTCCCAGCTTTTTCACGGTCACTTGTTTTCAGGGCGTCAGCGAGCAGCAATGTGTGGAGGAATGAATGACAAACAACCTGAGCACCAGAGTTGTTCATCAATGTACAATGCTTGAACTACCACATAGAGCTCGTAGTGTTTGATATATGCAGTAAATATTTTCTATCGCTGTTTACATAATTAAATCTTAAATATCATGATCTCAGCACTGTTTAAATGAGCTGAATGCAATAATGGTCTCAGCTTCAAATGGCCGACCCATGGACTGCCCACTGTCTGTGCTCTGACCATCTGATGCACACAAAACTGGCAAGCATATGACAAGTTTGGGTTTTTCCAAGCCAGTTTATGATTGAACCTGTGACGGGAGCTGCTGATACAGTTCTCAGCCGTCTTTGAGTCTGTTCTGTGTACATTCATAACTATCTGGTTTGGTTCAGCTACCAAATTGGACAGAAGGAAACTGCAATGGACTGTCAGGACTGCTGAGAAGATTATTGGTGCTCCACTGCCCACCCTCCAAGACCTGTACATCTCTAGAGTGAAGAAACGGGCAGGAGAAATCACTTCAGACCACACACACGCCACTTCCTCTTTGAACCGTTGCTACAGAGAACTGGACACTAGAACATCCGAGCACAAGTTTTTTTCCTCAAGCCATCTACCTCATGAACAATTAAAACTGCCTCATGGGTCTCCCCACAGTGCAATATAAGGACAATATGTCAATTCAATCAAATATTTATTCAGCTTCATGTATGCTCTATACCTGTACATCCTTGTGAAAAGATGTACAATTAAACATACTTTAAAACGAGTAACTATTCTGGAAATAATATACTTTAAATGAAAATACTTAAGTGCCAACTGAATGTAATGTTTTCAGACACATAATTTCAATTAAATGAAAATGTATTATAGTTTAAATCGAGGGAAGCCAGCCCTGCTCCTGGAGAGCTATGTCCTGCAGGGTTCAGCTCCAACACCAATCAAACACTCCTGAACCCGCTAATCAAGATGTTCAGGGTCACTTGAAAATTACAGGCAGGTGCGTTGAAACAAATTTGAAACTGAAGTCTGCAGGAAGCAGAAGGTAGCTCTCCAGGAGCAGGGTTGGCTTTCCTTGATTTAAATTTATATTGAATGCAATTAGGTGATCTTTAGACCCACTTAAGTAGTACATATTTATATGTAAATTCATAATTTCGTATATTGTCTTTGAAACACGGTTAACGTGTATACCGAATGAACTGACATTTGTGGTAAACTGAAATATACTTCAATGCCATTTCTATTGAAACTTGTATCATGTATTAAATCTATTTGTAAATGTACATCTGTAATGAAGTTGCAAATTAGTCCTTTTCTCCAAAATGTATTTATTTAAATGTAATAATAGAAAAACACTACACCTTAATAATAAAAATAATAATAAAAAACTACACTCTAGGGGTTCACTTCAACCCGCGGACTCAAAAAAACAACCCGCAGCAGCAGTATAAAAGTAGCCCAATTCCGCGGGAAAACCCCGGACTTGGCAACCCTATATGCAAGTTTGGTAGCGGTTACGAAACTCTGAGAAAAGGGCGGGCTGCTTTACAGCAGCAAAAAATTTACTTGTACAGATATGCATTGTAATTAGGACAGTGATATATTTATGACCGTGAATTCCACTCTTTTAACTGTAGGGGGCCCAAAGTATAAATATTCAAAACTACATACAGTTGCTTTAAAGTGCACTTACCTGTTATGTGTTAAGAAGCATATTCATGAAAGTGCACCCTCCATAAGTAAACTTAAGTGAGGTTTATTTCATTAATATTATATTATCTGCAGGTACAATTGTTGTTGTTGTTTTTTCAAAGATGCTTTAAAGATTTGAAGTACATTAAAAATGCACATTCTACAATTGGGCACACAGTTTTTTTGTATACGTTAGTCTTTTTCTTCTGTCATATTCTGTATTGTTATTTATTCTCTATTTACTTTGTTTTTCTAATAGTTTTCCTGTTTCTGTCATCAAGAGACAAGATGAGGCAAGAAGAGAAGAGTTTTGACAAGATGTGAGGAGAGAAGACAGGACGAGATGAGACGTAACGAGATGTGACGAGACAAGAAAAGACAGTGGAAGAGAAGAGAAAAGACAAGATGAGACGATCTGTGCGGGAACCTTGCACATCACCTAAGATAAATTCCTAAATGAAGCGAAGTGTGTCGCCACAATAACTAATCTCATTGTGCCTAAAAAGACACTAATCCAGTGTGCAAGATGAAACTGCTCAATGGATTATGTGATAATCAGATTATTTCTTCATGAAATATTGTACGGGAATGGTTGAAGACCGACAAGCAGCCATTCTGAGAACCTTGCCGCAGTACAGTTGCTACATCAAAGCAGCGGTGCCCAAAGCAATTATGGGAAATCATCTAGTTTGTCACTCACATTGGTTCCAATACTTTACACCTCCCATCAGTGTGCTAAAATTAAACACCCACACACTTCAACAGAAGAATAGCTACATGGACACACAGAGATAAAAGACAAATGCTGCCGTAGAGATGGGGTGAGAGGCATTAACATCTGGTAATTAAGTTGATTAACTACAACAATAAAGGGTCTATATATGTGTGAGAGAGAGAGAGGGAGTCTCTCTGCTAGAGGTTGAGAGGACGACCAGCGCTCTTAGATCTTGCACCCTTGGGTAAGAAACTCACACAGCACTTGCACAACTTCCTCACAATTAGACCTGCATAGAGACCTTGTCGGCACAGAGATGTGCTAATGGTGCATGCGAGCGGGTGTGTGTGTGAGAGAGAGAAAACGAGCGCTGATACAGATCTACAATCCTGATACAATCTACAATCCAGTGAACCTCTGTGTCTCTCAGCATTTACCATGCAGCGTACTCCCTTAATCCTAATACACTGATAGTGTGCTTACCTCTGTCACACAGTCTCCCCGTTCTATTGTGTGCCGTCCTTTATGTCCTCAGTGTCCATAGGCAATTCTAGACCCCATTTAGGAGGGTTTCAGCCACACTGGTTTTAATCTAGCCCCCTTTAAAATCTGTCATTATGTGATTCCTCTTCTGCTTGCTCAAAGCAGTGGCTGCTGTAAGCTATTTTAGGGTATTGTGCTCTAAATCCCTCACCAAAAGAACTTTAAAGTTCATTATCTTTTGCTCTAGTAAGTGGCAGTCCCTAGAACCATGTGACCAGGGGCGTAAATTTTGTCTAACAGTTGGGGGGGGGGGCAAAAAAACA
>NW_015544139.1:121065-136773 GCF_001515605.1 Sinocyclocheilus anshuiensis | reverse complement strand
TTTTCCTTCAGAATTTGCTGGTATAATTCAGAATTCATTGTTCCATCAATGATGGCAAGCTGTCCTGGCCCCGATGCAGCAAAACAGGCCCAAACCATGATACTACCACCCAGGGGCGTAAATTTCGTCTAACAGTAGGGGGGGAGAGCGATTTTTGAAGGGTACAAAAATAATACAGCTAAAATTGTACTTGCAAGGATATGTATACACAGAGGAATGGCTTACTACTTATTAGTGCAGCAGGGAGACCGTGCCAAATTAGACAACTTCAAGCTGTTGTGGTCGAGCGCTCGTGTCCGTTGTAGACATTACTATCCGTCACAGTGTTGCCAAGTCCGCGGTTTTCCTGTGGAATTGGGATACTTTATCACTGTTGCCGTGGGTTGTTTTTCATGTCCGCAGGTTGAAGCGACCCCAATAACGTGTATTTTAGCCCCCGGAATGCGATGTTTACCGGGGGACCCCCTCGAAATGCGGATAGGTTGGGCTAGTTTTGAGTAGCAATTGGGCAGGTTTTGTTATGAAATCCTGGCAACCTTTTCCCTCAAGCAGGTAACGTTATTATTGCTAACATAGCGGAGTCATTGAAAAATACATTGGTATCATCTGTATTAAAGAGAAAATAATCACTTCATCCGATGTTTAAGTGAATAAAATATCCTTGACAGCCTTGGAGTTCCACAACTATTGGCTTTGTTCTCTCTCACCGGACTTGTGTGTGTGTGTGTGTGTGTGTGTGTGTGTAATGTTAGGTGATGTAAAAGAGGAAAGCAGGCATTTGGACCAAAGCACTGTGAGGCAAGGGAGGGGGAGACTCAAAATGTTTCCAAACTTAAAATGCATTTTTGCCCTGTTTGTGTTGTTTTACTATACTTACACAATTATTTAAAGTATAAAACATTGTTATTTACAATGCACAGAGTGGTTTTAAATCATATTTTTAGGGGGGACAACCCTCAGATGTAAAAAACACCCCCGACCCCCCCTGGATTTCCGCCTATGCATGTGACCAAATGCTGATATATACTTGTTGGCGTAGCAACCATTACCACTGTCTCACCTATTTTTAGAAAGTCCTAAGTTCATCCATTTAATTTTTATTAATATTGCCCTTTTCTGTTTCAAAAATAATGACTGTATTTTAATAATGACCAAGTTAGTATGAAGAAAAAATGTAGCACTCACTTGCATGCTTTCAGAAAGTCTATTACAACTACCGGGCAAGCGTTGCGCCACCTAATTAAAATGTATGAGCCAGGCTGATAATGGGGGCGCTCTACACATGTTTTTCTGCTTTGTTATATGACCCTTTATGCATCTATAATAATCAACTGATGATCAGTTGCAATTTTTAATAGATTTATTTTCAAAATTGTCCATTTTGTACCTGCAACCTCTTAAGTTTCTATTTTTCTAGGCAAATGTTATGCTGTACATTGCAAAACTAAGTATACTAAGTATTTTGCAAAACTAAGTATTTTTGTCTTGTTTTCAGTACAAATATTCTTATATCAAGATACATTTACTTGAAAAGCAAAATGACATACGATATTAAGTTTTATTTTCTGATATTTCAAATTTAATGTATTTTTCTTTACACCACTGGCATTTTTATTTATTTTTTGCTTTGTTTTAAGCATAAATGTAAATTTAATTCAAAATATCAGAAAACCATTTATATGTCATTTTGCATTTCAGGTAAATGTATCCTGATTCAAAAATGTTTATACATTTGTTCTGTCAAACAAGAGAAAAATACTGAGTAAAAAACTTTTTACAGTGCAATTAATATTCATGAGCCAAGTTGACAAGGTTTATATCCATTTCATATTGTTTACATCCATTTTCATATTGTTCATGTGCCCCTGTATAAATTAATGAACATTTACTGCTGATATTTTAGTAGGTTTACTTTAAAAATGTAATTGTTGATTTTGAACCTGTGACCTGTTATATCTTATGTATCAGACTTATATATCAAAGGTCTCAAGATACATACCTATGAAAAGTCTCAAGATATATACCTACAGTATATGAACTAATATCTCATAGTTTGATAAGGAGCTGTCTTCTTCGCTCTCTTCTTGATTAGCGATGGGTTTTTTATGCTAAACAAGGTGCATTTCGTTTGGCTGGTTATTGATTGGATAAAGGAATCAAATGAAATGTAGAGGAGCTCATAATGATGGAGCTCGCGGAGCAGAGGAATGCTGATGGACTCTCTGCTGTGCTCTGAGGAGCCTAAAGAAACTGCTGTCAGATTAGATCTTGCAGCAGGCCTCAGATGGATCAATCAAGAGTCCAGCCTTTAAATCCGAGTGACTCCCTATTGCATACACTTGCCTGTGTAAATCCAGGAACGCGCACTGCGGGTCTCTCTCAGTCCAGTTTGATTTGTCTCATTGTGACTGAGTTGCGTCAGTCGCCCAGCCTTGTCATCCCAGCCTTGAACCACTAATTGGATTCACAAACCCAACATCTCCCACCCCCCACCCTCCACCCTCCAAATCTGTAATGAATGTTTTTTTAATGAAAAACAGAACCACAGTGCTTCCACCAGCAGAGCTAGAAGTACTTTCAGTAACAGATTTTTGTTGTTATAATTAATCAATCATTGTTTAATTGTGATTAATTTTGTCCCATCTGTGGACCAACAAGTGGAACAAGCAGGTTTGCATGCTGACCTTACAAAACTTTAAAGTTGTATTTAATCAATTACTTTTAACAGGCACGCAATGGGACGATTAACCCTAAAAACAAAAGGCCTCTAAATATCAGCTTGGGTTTACTTGATTTTATCATGTTAATATCAAATATGATATACGTCAGGTTTTTGAGGAACTTTTTTTTGTACATCTCTCAGTCATCATTGTATTGCATTTCATTACAATATTTTGCCCCCAAAATAAAAACTACAAAGTTCTGATCATAAAACTAAGCACTGAATTTTTTTATCTTACTAAGACAGATTATTGGGAGATATAGAATGACAGATATTCATATGCATTTTATGTTAGTAGTCTGATATACTGTAATTTATTTACAGTACATTGCAAGCTATCATAATTTCATCTTCCGTTTTGGCCATATAAATATCAGCAACTGCACCAAATTGCATATTTTAGCTCACTCGGGGTCTGAATAAAACAGTGTTTTTTGTCTAAAAGTTGAATAAACTGTTCCATTTCAGAAAATTAGATTCTCTTGACTATGATTTCATATGTCAAGCTTGTAGCCTGTATTATGGTACAGAATGTGTGCCTTATCTGAATTAAATAGCCAAGTGTATTCAGTTTTGCAGGGATGAGAAGTGCAGATAATTGTTTTAATAATAAAACAAAATCCAATAATCAACCAAATTAACTAAGAGTTAGAAAAGATGCCAGGTAAGCAGGCTGACTGCACAAGGACTCTATATTATTGAACTTCTGAAGAAAGGCCCAGAAAGATCAATGTAATAATGTGGAGCAGGATGAGGCCAGCATTGCTGCACTGACACCAAAACCTGCCGGCGTCAACAGTGACTGACTGCAGGCAACCGTGCCAAGACCGGTAGAGTCCACCACGAGAGATCAGTCTCAACTTTACTGTTGATTAAAAACTACAGTTACTACTACTGAGTCATCGGTAGGAGGTAAGAGGATAATGTCTGTCGATGCAAGAAAGTTACTGAACCAGTGTTGCAGAAAATGCCAATATTGAGAGATTCTGATTTAAAAGAGAGGCAGCTCCATTTCCTAACAGGAGAGCTCATTATCGAGCCTCCGTCAGGGTCAGTGGTCTAGGTGGAGAGTGCCGCTCATTAAAGAATGATTTACTCTGGAGTTGTTTGAAGAATAGGCATATAGTGTCAATAGAGTGGTTTGTGTACTTTCCCAATTATAAGGATGTGTTATTTCTCCTGTAAACTTTTTTTTCCCCCTTCAGAATCCTGAAGGTTGAAAGGCAGTGGACTGAATGCTTTTATGCCCAGAGGCTAAGAATCTTTTAATCCATCTATGACTGCTGATCAGATCTCCGGGATGACCTGACAGTTGATTGGGAGGAATATTGACAGACAGACTGACAGTGCTGTTCTAATGGGAGAGCAGGTCAGTCTTCACCAAACATGTGTCTGTGAAACCTGCATATGATGCAAACTAACATAGAGGAATATTATTACAACACGAAACCCTTCACATGCATGTGGGGAAATGGCATGTCAAAAATAAAGACTATCAAAACGAATAGGAAAAAATCTTTTAAAAATATAGTTTTAAACATTTGGCACATAATTATACATGTAATATTTGTATTTATTAATTTTGCATGTCCATTATAGGGCTGACCAATTTTAACAGAACAGCTTTATTAAAGCGTAGCGTTAGTTCTAGCAGGTCACGTTAGTCAAGCTTGCATCAGCTGACCTTCAGCTGATCCTCATCTACCTATGGGAATACGACACCTATCTAAGCATTCATATATAAGGCCCCTCAGTATTATCAGCAGTTTTCGCATTGCTCAATAGCTAATTACCCTCCTCCATCCCCAACTCCTCCTCTGTCAGTCGGGATTCAGCCTTCTGATTCTCCTTTGAATCAGACTAATTCTAAAATGTGTACATAACATTATTGAACTTTAACTATATCTGCAATACATTTATGTTGGTTCTGTTCTGTTTACCCTGGGGGGGGGGCGGGGGTTATCACTGCTCTCATCCATGCTAGGCTGCATGGATGCGCAGGGAGTTCTTGCCCAGAACAGAACCATACCGCCAATCCAAACTGTATGCTAATTGTCAATCATCTTTGACGATAGTGGTCCTGACAGAACTGCTTTTTCTCCCCCAAGAAATAATAATTAATAAAGGATTTAGGGTTGTTCTGTAGTGGCATTTCATTTGTATTAAGAAATAATGATAAAATATTATGCCAAACCACAAACCAAGGTTTTCTGTTCAAGAATTGAAAAAAAAAAAAAAGGAAACCACAAACTTATTACTGATTGCAGACTGATTTACTCAATCATATTGTGGTCTACACAACAAAATTGCGTTTCTCTTCTAAACTTGATTACTTTCGAATAACTTAATTCTCTAAAGTGTGCAGCATGCTAGATTAAGTTATGGAGGGTGAATGTGAACCAATCAAGTACTCGAAAATGATTGTTGAAAATGATGTTGACATTACTGAAACTGCGGTACCTAGCATGATTCCGCAAGGAACTTAATGAAGAGAGTAAAAATGTTGAAATTAGGTATTATTTTAAGTGTTTTTGAGCAAGATGAGAGACTTGAAAGTGTTGAATGTTTCATTATGTTGGGATTTAGAACCATTTCAGTTACACTGGGTTACCATTGTGCAGGCTAAGGAACATAATCATTTTTATGCTGCTTTCCTAAAAGGGCATATAATATTTAGCATTTTGCATGCAAATACATGCTATTGCTTGAGCGTTCGTAACTAGTACAGTCTTATAATTTAGTGATGTGAAACCAAAATATATGAAATTGAATAAATGAATATTGTCAGAGAGCCCTATAAAATCACTTTTAGACTACTTAATTGGGTCATTTAAAAATAACTTAATTCCATGATGTTGAAATTATGTTTGTGTAACTTGATTGATTGATGTAGAACCAGTATACATGATTAAATTATGTAAATATAACACATTTTTATTGAGCTTTTTTCTTTTGTTATAATATCCATGCAGCTGTATCACAGAGACATGTTTGGCTTTACGCCACCCAAAAAAATATCAAAATGAATTTTAATTTAAAAGAATTAGAATAGAATTATAAAGGCACTGCATGCCTGAAGTGCATTTTTAATGTATTTTTTAATAAATTATTTGCTCTGGACAAAGAATATCTTTGGTTCATGTGCATCATGTCATGCAAAAATATATCTTCATTTTTTTTTTTTTAAACCCCATTGGCATTTTTCCCTTATTTTAAGCATACACCTCACTATATATTGTTAGACTTATCCTAAAAATAAGAAAGCTAATTTCAAGACATCAAGATATTTTTTTTTCAAGATATATTCTCTGAAAACAATTATATGCAATTAATTTTTCTTACATATTTTTCCTGGAGAACAAGATCAAAATACTAAGAAATTATTTTTACAGTGTAATCCCATAAGGCTCCATATAAAGTGAGTGTGTACGTGTCTAGCTGAGAATCCATACAGGGATGGAGAGTCCAATCTCCTGTGGCCACCCAGCGACTGAGCTGTTAAATAGGTCGACAATGTAGGTCAGGTGTCCTCCTAATGCATGCATGTCTGCACTTCAAAATTCAGATACTACACCTGCCAGCCCAATTTCCTTTATGAAAAAGAATCGCAGTTTATTTTTCTTTACCATTGTTTTTCTGTCACATCTTTGCCATGTCTGTGCGAGTAGGTGTCTACATGCGTGTGGGCATGCTTTCACATCTGTGTGTGTACAAGCATGTAAGTCCAGATCTCAGGAGACCATGTCAGTTTTAGGAAGAATTACACTGCCTGTCAGAAACCCAGACACATTCGCTCACAAGCTCTATTTACACAGAAAGATGAAGTATGGATGAATCTGTCATAAAGCTGTGTTCCCATCATCCCCGTCCTCTGCATCAGGTTCAGACAGGAAATGCAGCATCCCAAACACTGGGAAAGCAGCAATTAGCTCCGTCTGATGGGCACTGCTGGGACTCTTAAACACAGGCTCCAAACAGCCTCAAAAGATCTTTTCGAGGTAGCACGCTTGTTTGCGGGCGTGTATGTTTGCATTCCCGTGTGTGTTCAGAGTGATTATTTTTCAGTCTGAAGAACGAGGCCTGCCAGAAATGGAAGAGTTATATTGAAATGACACATATGCTGCAAATTGCAATCAACTTTTCTATCATGTCTCCAAAGCAGACATTTGAAAGCAGAAGCAAAATCCTCAAGGAGAAAAAGAGCAAGGAGTGAAAAAGGGCTGGTGAGCAGAGGACACGCACAGATCTGGATTCAAATGCGAACCGTTCCTCCGCTTCACTGCTTTTAAGAAAGAAAAGATCAGGCTCTTTATGGTGTGTCCACACACTGTGTGTGTGTGTAAATAAAATGGCATATTAAAGGTTTTATCAGTGCCACAGCTCAGTGCCACAACGGACATGGCTGAGATGCTTCATTCACAGTGTGAAAAGGGTTTAACTCAGCTTGCTCGTTAAGCCTCCTCCACGTCTCTAAATGCACACACATTCACACACACGCACGCACACACACACACGCACGCACGCACACACACACACACACACACACACACACAAATAAACAAGGCTCATTGTGTGAGAGCTGAATATAAAATGTGCTCAGACTGTGAAGATGGGTGTTGTGTTAATGGTGCCATGGGGCAGATTAGATCAGGTTTCGCTTAACCTGATCAAAATGGCTGTTTCATATGAGATGTTTGTGTAATTACTCACATGCATTTTTCTGCCAATTTTTTCTCTTTATTTAAAATATTGGATTTAATGTACTGTTAAGATCAAAAGGTTCTAAAATAGGATAAAATCAAAGAAAGTCACTGTATTACTGGGTCTTTCTTGCAACAGAAAGCTTTTATGCACTAAATGTGCAGTTCATGTGTACAAAGCAAATAGGAAGAGAACTGATAGTATCTCAATGAGGAAGTAATAGTACATAATGTGGGCCATTCTGAGTCTGTAAACATTGTTGCTTTGATATTATGGTCCAGTCTTATCTAATCAATACTAATGTCTTTAGAATGACTTACAATGACTTATTACAAAAAAATATATTATGATGATCATGATCATAAGCAATGGTCACAGTTAATGGCTCTAAAGCAGTGATTCCCACACGTAGGGGTACGTATGAGTAGAAAAGGGAACTTATTTTTGTCAACTTCTTTGGATGAAATGAAACACTATAGTTCAAAAGTTTTAGGATGGTAAGATTAATTAATTAATGTATTTATTTATTTATTTTTGAAAGTCTCACCAAGGCTGCATTTATTTGATCAAAAATACAGTAAAAACAGTAATATTGTGAAATATTACAATTTCAAATATCTGTTTTCTTTATATATATATATATATATATATACTGTATATATATATATTTATTTATTTATTTTATTTTTTATGCATTTTATTCCTGTGATGGCAAAGCTGAATTTTCAGCAGCCATTATTTAATTTTCACACGATCCTTCAGAAATCATTCTAATGTGCTGATTTGCTGCTCAAGAAACATTTCTTATCATTATCAATGTTACTGATGAATAGAAAGTTCAAAAGAACAGTATTTATTTAAAATTGATATCTTTTGTGACATTATAGATGTCACTTTTGATCAATGTAAAGCAGTAAGTGCAGTTGTAAAATAATAGATTCTGTTATTGTCAGCTTTAGTTTGAATCGAAAAGTCTAGTAGTGAGTCTGAATGGTGAGTCTTTTCACCCACAGTATTAACTGATTTTGAATCATTGCATAATACTGGCTATTTAAATAATATTGATGTAAATGATATGCAGTGTAATATGAGCTAAAAGGAACATATCTCATGTTTGGTGTTGAGCCTTTTAAAGCAAGAAAAAAATCTGCTTTAAACATTTATTGAGGTGTCTCAACTTGCCTCTGATAAGTAATATTCACATTTGGGTATCGCACCAGATTGAACTCGTGGGTCAGCGAGGTGGAAAACATTAAAATTAATTTGTGAGTAGACTGAGCCTCATCACATACATTTTTATAATCTCTCAGACAATAGTATTCCTCTCGATGTCTTTCCCAGCAGCTCTGAGCCATGTACTTGCTCTCCACCATCTCACATTGGTTCTGGCAGGGCATGGTATTCATATTTCATATTACACTCGGTTTGTAATTTATTTTCCTTCCCACTTCATTTTGCTCAGTGTGTGATTCAGTCTCTTTAGCCCCATATGCTACCCTCTGGATTATAAAATGAAAATACATAGCGGAAATATTGAATTTAGGCATACTCTGTCAGTCTGTTTTTCGCACTCTTTCAATATCTCCCGCTCTATGTCTCTATCTGTCAAATATGGATGCTGGCAATCTCTCTGCTGCTCTGAGGACACCCACAGAGACAGAAGCTGATTCCTGTCTCAGGCAATGCTGTGGAAGCAGGTTTCTGTGTGTGTTCGTGAGAAAGACACACAACCGGAGTGTGCACAGACAGAATGCTGTCCTTGTTGTAATGTTGCCCTACTCTAAACGTAAAACGGCAATATATTTAACTAATATGTCCAATTTAACTGCCACATTTCTGTCAATGTTGTGGGTCTTGTTTGTTGTTGTTAGGAAAATGAGACCGCTTAACCAAGCCCACAGAATGAGTCACAGCGGGTGTTTTAACGGATGCAAGTGTGTTAAAACTGAAATGGCAAAGATTTAAATAACCTCACAGAGCTGTTTGTTTGTGTCAGAGCTGTGGCCCAGTGAGTAATTCTTTTATGATACATAAATAGAGCTGTTGTGTTCGATTTTGAATGTCCTGATCCTGATGCTTTCCTATTAAAAGCTAATTTGTACTAGGTTAAAGGGATACCTAAAAATAGTCATAATTAGTCATAATTTTCTCTTTTGTTCCAAACCTGTATGACCAAACCTGTTTTTCGCCCGTACAATGGAAGTCAGTAGCCCTATTTGGAGGGGACTAGTTTTCTAAATGACATATAAGTTACAACTCTTATCACACATGCCTTTTTTATGTTCCTCTTCGGATGGGACTAACATTTATAAAGGCAGGTCATGTGTTGTGGTGTGCATCAAATATGACGTATATGCCTTTATATATGTAATTATTTTTGATATAGTTTTAATTATAAATCAACTTCATATGAGTCTAAAGAAGTGGCAGCTTATATTAAACACAAACAGTGCTACTGACACTCTTTGATCCACTCTAACATCTTGCTTAGACAACTTTTGCCCACTTTCATCCAGACCAGCACGCACTACCCCCTCTGCCCCCTGGCTGCCCCCTGGCTGTCCGATGTTCTCCGTGAACATCGCTCTAAACTCAGGGCTGCAGAGAGGAAATGGCGCAAATCAACTCTACTGACCTTAGTGTGTATCAGTCACTCCTCTCTTCCTTCTCTGCAAATGTCTCCACTGCTAAAACGTCATACTACCACAACAAAATTAACAACTGCTTTGACTCTCGCACACTTTTCAAAACTTTCTCTTCTCTTCTCTGTCCTCCTCCCCCTCCTCCTTCATCAACTCTTACAGCTAACGACTTTGCAATTTTCTTCACAAATAAAACAAGAACCAGCAGTGACCAATTCCCCACACCACAAACTGATGATATCTTCATAACGACAAATACACACTCTCCTCCTCCTTCTCTCCACTCTCGGAGACGGACGTTTCCAAACTTTTCAACTCAACCTTACTAAGACAGAACTGCTTGTGGTTCCAGCAAACCCATCGTTTCATCACAGCTGCTCTATACAGCTGGGTTCATCAACCATAACTCCTTCCAGGACAGCCAGAAACCTAGGAGTTGTCATCGATGATCAGTTAAGCTTCACAGACCACATTGCTACAACGGCCCGGTCCTGCAGATTTGCCTTATACAACAAGATTAGACCCTTCCTGTCAGAGAAAGCCACACAACTTCTTGTCCAAGCTCTTGTTCTCTCCACACTGGACTATTGTAATGCTCTCTTGGCGGGCCTTCTATCTTCTTCTTCGATGCACTATCAAGCCTCCGCAACTGATCTAGAATGCAGCAGCGAGAGTGGTCTTCAATGAGTCAAAAAAAGCTCACGTTACTCCTCGCCTCATCAGGTTGCACTGGCTAAACTCGCTAGTTCAAACGTATGTGCCCTCCAGAAGCTTGTGTTCTGCAAGTGAACAGCGCCTTGTGGTGCCATCCCAAAGAGGCACAAAATCACTCTCACTGACCTTTTCCTTGACTGTACCCAGCTGGTGGAATGACCTCCCGATCTCAGTTCGAACAGCTGAGTCTTTAGCCATTTTCAAAAAACATCTAAAGACAAATATTTTTCGCCAGCACCTGACCAACTAATACTAGCACTTACCTATTCTATTCTGTTCTATTCCATTCTATTATTTAATAAAAAATAAAATAAAAAACCTAGCTACGTGTACTGTGCTAGACTAACTGAGACTTGTCATGGCACTTGTATACTGTTGTTCTCTCGCTGGTCTGATTGCTTCTATTGTTCTCATTTGTAAGTCGCTTTGGATAAAAGCGTCTGCTAAATGATTAAATGTAAATGTAGTGAAAGTGAAATGTGGCCAAGTATGGTTACCCATACTAGGAATTAGTGCTCTGCATTTAACCCATCCTAAGTGCACACACACAGCAGTGAACACACACACACCGTGAACACACACCCAGAGCAGTGGGCAGCACATTATGCTGCGGCACCCGGGGAGCAGTTGGGGGTTCGGTGCCTTGCTCAAGGGCACCTCAGTCGTGGTATTGAAGGTGGAAGAGAGCGCTGTACATTCACTCCCCCCACCTACAATCCCTGCCGGTACGAGACTCGAACCCGCAACCTTTGGGTTACGAGTCCGACTCGCTAACCATTAGGCCACGACTTCCCCAAAATGTAAACATGTAAATATGCAAATATATTACCTTACCTTACCTTACCTTACTGGGTTGAGTTTGCTGAAAAATAGTAGGTAATTTGCAATGGAATTTTTATAGAGGTTGTGTGAGAAAAACACAGACTTGGCTGATGGGATTAAAATCTCAAAGTAAATCTTTGGCCCAATTCACACGGTAATTGTTTCTCATGGGGACGTCTGTAAAAATACATTCGCATTGATAAAACCCATAGATTTGGATGAAAATGTATTCTCGGTGGAAAATAAATTCTGTGAAACCTACAAATACAGAAATATGCTTCTCACATGGTCAGTCACATATTCAGAATGTTGCGGAATTTATTTCAGCATTTATTTATCTATTTATCTATTTATCTATTCATTCATTCATTCATTCATTCATTCACTCGTTTTATTTAATAATAGGGACACTGATGCACTATGGTTTAAATGGTTGCATTTGAATTGACATTTTATCTCTCATAATGAATAAAATGGCATTTTATCTCTCATAATGATAGAAGCAACCTTTTATTTACATGGCAAACATTTAACTATTTGGTCAACTAGTAAAATGATTAGTTGTGCAAGCCCTAATGTATATAAGTACATATTTTTTAATTGTATTGCATACTTGTTGCTGCCGTAAAAGTGGCCAATTTCTTTTTTTTTTTTTCTTTTTCTTCTAAACAGTTCCCACTCACTGTAGTGGAGCAGTGACATTATTCCTGTAAACAGTTTCCAATATTTCAGTCATAAAAGTGTTCATACTGTATGTAAATGCATGTACATTACTGCAAAGCACAACAGTTATCATACAATGCTTGGCAGTGGTCAGTGGTTCTTGTAAACTCAGAGACGTGGATTTGGACAACCTTGTGTTTATCAAAAAACAGTAATTCGGTCGGGGTTTTGCAGGGAAAAAAACACCAATATTCTGAATTCAGACGGAAATAAAATCAGCAACTAGCCTCCATAAATGTCGAAATTATGTTACGTCCTCATGAGAAACTATTACTGAATAGGGCTTTTCTCTAACGTCCTCCAGGAAAGCTAGTTCAATCCGAATAGGTCTAATAGTAACCAAAACTGTTTGGTTACCAACATTGTTCAAAATATCTTCTTTTGTGTTCCACAGAGGAAAGAAACTTTTTTGAAACCTCTAATAAAGTCTCAGAACCATAGAGCCTTATTTTATCACATTGAAAATGAGTTGAGACTTAATTTAAGTGTGTTATTGTGTATTTCTGTGCGCATTCCTCTGGGTTTTCAATTTGCAGCTCCTAAAATTGATGTGACAATCTTATTTCTTGTACAACACCCCAGGTGTGTGTTGGTTCAGGGTGGAGGTCACACACCTTTCAACCTAACCAGCATAATTAGCAAGCGAAGTGTGAGGAATAAAGCAAGCTGCACTAATTCTATTAGGCAGCCAGTGCTGCCAATTACCCTGCATGAGAAACCTGATCAGACCACACCTGCCCCTTCCTCCTGCTCTTCCTCTTTTATCTGAGATATTACACAAGGCCCTAATAGTTAATCAAAAACATCTTTAAGGGTCTTTGAAAACTAGGACGTGAGCCAGTGCTGGGGAGGCTTTTTTTTTTTTTTTGGAGACAACAGCAAATCAGATTTGATTGCATGTCAGCATGTTAATTCGTGTATCTGTGCATCTAGGTGGCATCTCGTTGTTCCAGCAGTATTAATGACAATGATCTGATTCCAGCGAGCCTTGCTTGACTGAGCGTAACCCACGTAATGTGGAAGCCTGACAACACAAAGACTGTGATTGTGAACATCTCTTCAAAGTTCCAAGATCAACTGAAGCTATGAGCAGCAGCTCATCGTGTTTGATATGCACAGTACAGTCTTAACAGCTAGTTTTCCTTGGTACCTCTGATGTGGGATTTCTCTTGTTAGTTTGCAATGAAAGGGCAAAAGTTTATGCTCTGAGAGGTGATCGAGCCGTCGAGGTGCTGTCTGACTCAGCCTGAGCTGTTAGAGATGGACACAGGGTGCAGAACTGCCATGCTAGGACTGGATTTTCAGGCCTGGATGTGGACAGACATAGAGAGAGAAATGGTGTGGAGGTAAAGTTGTTGAGTGTTCCTGACATACTCCATCAACAGATGTCACTTTTCATGGGCATCATGGTTAGTAGTGGAAATGCTCCTGCAGCATATCCAAACACACACCCACACACGCACGCACACACACTTACAGTTAAGCCATTGATATATAACAATGCTTATACCTATAAAGTGTTAATAATCATTCTAATTCTATGAGAATAGGGAAGTCCAGACCACAACTATAACAATAATGACACAGAGGCACAGCAATGCTGGAATGACTTTCAGAATGATTTGTTCCAGCTGATAAAGCGATAAAAACTTTGGGAGTCAGTTAGAATCCACCCGACTTTACAGAGTTCTGAGCAGACGTCATAACATCAGTGTTTGTTTATAATAACATTATCATCCGCCGGTGTGGATGTTAATATAGTTATAGTTATAGTTATCATTATTGGTGTAAACGGGCCTGAGTGGATGCTTTTCAGATTGCCTGATCTGGGACTGAATCAACCAAAAAATATGGTATTTGTCTAGTCCTATCAACTAGCACATTCTGTGAACATATACTCATATACAAGGTGTTCCATTTCTCATTTTATCACTCAAATGGGTGCTCACAAATAGCCCCTTTGTGGCCACTGGTGCTGACAGAGTATCTGATAATAAGTGTGGATTCAGAACTTGAAAAACTAACGAAAGAGTCTCTAATACAGTATAAACTCTTTTTTAGTGCATTTACATTGTTATGCCAGTGGATGGTGACAGGAGACTGTCTTTAAATGTATAATTGAATCATTAATAGAACCGATTTGTCACTATCAAGTCACTGTCTTTATGAACAAATCACTGAATCATTCATTCCACTGATTCATTCAAAAACGCTAATTCATTCGGGAATGAAATAAGTAAATGGCTTTGTGTCTGAGTCATTGAATCATTCATTCAAACAATGATTCATTCAGGAAGAAACACCACTATTATGTGTTGTGCACATCAGAGCTGCCATGGTTTAGTTCGGATATATTTGCTTTGGTGAAGCAAAACGGACAGCGTACCCAGCAATAATGTACCTAAAATGTAAGTCGCTCAGTATTAACTTTTTATTTAACTTCATCACTTGTGTAAAAGCTGTATCATATTTACAGTTGTGCTGTTCTCCCTTTCTGCATTTTTGTGTCTAAGGCCGAATCACAGGTGTGTTGACATTTGGAATTCAGGCAATTTATTTATTAAATAATTAATACAGTATAGAGATGTAAAGAGAGACACTAATAAGATGATTGAGAAAGGGGAAAGTTGTTAAGTTTTCAGAAAGCCATGTCATGGCAAGGCAATGCAAACGCATTGATCAATGTCAGTCTTGTGCATTTTTGCATAGAAAAACAAGGGCAAATGCAGTGTAGTACAATGAACACAGTGAATGTATTGATAATTAGCCCAATGGCTAATTTTTGACAATGACACTAGGTGTAGTGCAGGTTAGTAATGATGACTGAATCATGTTGTTCTCCAGTATGAGTGTGTTGTTACAGTATCTGATCTGGAGAAAAGAAACTATATCTGGACTGCACTCTCATATTCAGTTTGTGAATTGTATAAGCTTTAATGAAGGAGCATAGGTCCCCACAGAGCACTGGGACTTGAAGGGAAATTTATATTAGCAATTTTCCATTCATTTTTGCATAATTCTGTTTATCCACCAAAAACAAATTCATCATTATTTTGTTTTCCTCCCCCAGGCCAGTCGTTCATTCTGCCACTATCCCTCTTTCTTATCTCCTCTCGTTTTGGTGCCTCTCCTCATCTCAAATACCATGCTGAAGTACAGTCCCAATGGCATGACACATTTTAGAACTCTTTGAAATTCCTACTTATTTTTGCATCGCTACGGATTCTCTCATCTATAATTCATTGGGATATTACACGTAAACTACATACTAAAATAAGATGGAGTTAGATGGCACACTCAAAAAAACCAAAAACACGTTTAGGCCTAAATATGCCTTTGAATTGCATATATTTAACAAACAAACTAATAAACTTAATGTGATAT